>NC_069500.1:360769728-360922228 GCF_027579735.1 Bombina bombina | reverse complement strand
TCTCCATGCAGTCAGTCTCAGAGAAAGTAGATTTTGATGATTGAAAGGACCTTGTATTAGAAGGTCCTGCCTCAGAGACAGAGTCCATGGTGGAAGAGATGACATGTCCACTAGGTCTGCATACCAGGTCCTGCGTGGCCACGCAGGCGCTATCAGAATCACTGATGCTCTCTCCTGTTTGATTTTGGCAATCAGTCGAGGGAGCAGAGGAAACGGTGGAAACACATAGGACAGGTTGAAGAACCAAGGAGCTGCTAGAGCATCTATCAGCAGTGCTCCCGGGTCCCTGGACCTGGATCCGTAACAAGGAAGCTTGGCGTTCTGGCGAGACGCCATGAGATCCAGTTCTGGTTTGCCCCAACGATGGACCAGTTGAGCAAACACCTCCGGATGGAGTTCCCACTCCCCCGGATGAAAAGTCTGACGACTTAGAAAATCCGCCTCCCAGTTCTCTACGCCTGGGATGTGGATCGCTGACAGATGGCAAGAGTGAGACTCTGCCCAGCGAATTATCTTTGAGACTTCTAACATCGCTAGGGAACTCCTGGTTCCCCCTTGATGGTTGATGTAAGCCACAGTCGTGATGTTGTCCGACTGAAATCTGATGAACCTCAGTGTTGCTAACTGAGGCCAAGCTAGAAGAGCATTGAATATTGCTCTTAACTCCAGAATATTTATTGGAAGGAATTTCTCCTCCTGAGTCCACGATCCCTGAACCTTCAGGGAGTTCCAGACTGCGCCCCAACCTAGAAGGCTGGCATCTGTTATTACAATCGTCCAATCTGGCCTGCGAAAGGTCATACCCTTGGACAGATGGACCCGAGAAAGCCACCAGAGAAGAGAATCTCTGGTCTCTTGATCCAGATTTAGTAGAGGGGACAAATCTGAGTAATCCCCATTCAACTGACTTAGCATGCATAATGCAGCGGTCTGAGATGCAGGCGCGCAAATGGCACTATGTCCATTGCCGCTACCATTAAGCCGATTACTTCCATGCACTGAGCCACTGACGGGCGTGGAATGGAATGAAGGACACGGCAAGCATTTAGAAGTTTTGATAACCTGGACTCCGTCAGGTACATTTTCATCTCTACAGAATCTATAAGAGTCCCTAGGAAGGAGACTCTTGTGAGTGGTGATAGAGAACTCTTTTCCACGTTTACTTTCCACCCATGCGACCTCAGAAATGCCAGAACTATCTCTGTATGAGACTTGGCAATTTGAAAGCTTGACGCCTGTATCAGGATGTCGTCTAGATACGGAGCCACCGCTATGCCTCGCGGTCTTAGAACCGCCAGAAGTGAGCCCAGAACCTTTGTAAAAATTCTCGGGGCAGTGGCCAACCCGAAGGGAAGAGCTACAAATTGGTAATGCCTGTCTAGAAAGGCAAACCTTAGGAACCGATGATGATCTTTGTGAATCGGTATGTGAAGGTAGGCATCCTTTAAGTCCACTGTGGTCATGTACTGACCCTCTTGGATCATTGGTAGGATGGTCCGAATAGTTTCCATTTTGAATGATGGAACTCTGAGGAATTTGTTTAAGATCTTTAGATCCAAGATTGGTCTGAAGGTTCCCTCTTTCTTGGGAACCACAAACAGATTTGAATAAAATCCCTGTCCTTGTTCTGTCCGCGGAACTGGATGGATCACTCCCATTACTAGGAGGTCTTGCACACAGCTTAGGAATGCCTCTTTCTTTATCTGGTTTGCTGATAACCTTGAAAGATGAAATCTCCCTTGTGGAGGAGAAGCTTTGAAGTCCAGAAGATATCCCTGAGATATGATCTCCAACGCCCAGGGATCCTGAACATCTCTTGCCCACGCCTGGGCGAAGAGAGAAAGTCTGCCCCCCACTAGATCCATTTCCGGATAGGGGGCCATTCCTTCATGCTGTCTTGGGGGCAGCAGCAGGCTTCCTGGCCTGCTTGCCCTTGTTCCCGGACTGGTTAGGTTTCCAGGCCTGTCTGGAATGAGCAACAGTTCCCTCTTGTTTTGAAGCGGAGGAAGTTGATGCTGCTCCTGCCTTGAAATTTCGAAAAGGCACGAAAATTAGACTGTTTGGCCTTTGATTTGGCCCTGTCCTGAGGAAGGGTATGACCCTTGCCTCCAGTAATGTCAGCAATAATTTCCTTCAAGCCAGGCCCGAATAAGGTCTGCCCCTTGAAAGGAATGTTGAGTAATTTAGACTTTGAAGTCACGTCAGCTGACCAGGATTTAAGCCATAGCGCCCTACGCGCCTGGATGGCGAATCCGGAATTCTTAGCCGTTAGTTTAGTCAAATGAACAATGGCATCAGAAACAAATGAGTTAGCTAGCTTAAGCGTTCTAAGCTTGTCAATAATTTCATTCAATGGAGCTGTCTGGATGGCCTCTTCCAGGGCCTCAAACCAGAATGCCGCCGCAGCAGTGACAGGCGCAATGCATGCAAGGGGCTGTAAAATAAAACCTTGTTGAATAAACATTTTCTTAAGGTAACCCTCCAATTTTTTATCCATTGGATCTGAAAAAGCACAACTGTCCTCAACCGGGATAGTGGTACGCTTTGCTAAAGTAGAAACTGCTCCCTCCACCTTAGGGACCGTCTGCCATAAGTCCCGTGTAGTGGCGTCTATTGGAAACATTTTTCTAAATATAGGAGGTGGGGAAAAGGGCACACCGGGTCTATCCCACTCCTTGCTAATAATTTCTGTAAGCCTTTTAAGTATAGGAAAAACGTCAGTACACACCGGCACCGCATAGTATCTATCCAGCCTACACAATTTCTCTGGAATTGCAACTGTGTTACAGTCATTCAGAGCAGCTAATACCTCCCCAAGCAATACACGGAGGTTCTCAAGCTTAAATTTAAAATTAGAAATCTCTGAATCAGGTTTCCCCAAGTCAGAGATGTCACCCACAGACTGAAGCTCTCCGTCCTCATGTTCTGCATACTGTGACGCAGTATCAGACATGGCTCTAACAGCATTTGAGCGTTCTGTATCTCTCCTAACCCCAGAGCTATCGCGCTTGCCTCTTAATTCAGGCAATCTAGATAATACCTCTGACAGGGTATTATTCATGATTGCAGCCATGTCCTGCAAGGTAATCCCTATGGGCGTCCCTGATGTAATTGGCGCCATATTAGCGTGCGTCCCCTGAGCGGAAGGCGAAGAGTCTGACACGTAGGGAGAGTTAGTCGGCATAACTTCCCCCTCGACAGAACCCTCTGGTGATAATTCTTTTATAGATAAAGACTGATCTTTACTGTTGAAGGTGAAATCAATACATTTAGTACACATTCTCATATGGGGCTCCACCATGGCTTTCAAACATAATGAACAAGTAGGTTCCTCTGTGTCAGACATGTTTAAACAGACTAGCAATGAGACTAGCAAGCTTGGAAAACACTTTAAAACAAGTTTACAAGCAATATAAAAAACGTTACTGCGCCTTTAAGAAACACAAATTTTCCCAAATTTTGAAATAACAGTGAAAAAATGCAGTTACACTAACGAAATTTTTACAGTGTATGTATAAGTTAGCAGAGCATTGCACCCACTTGCAAATGGATGATTAACCCCTTAATACCAAAAACGGAATAACAAATGACAAAAACGTTTTTTTTTAAACAGTCACAACAACTGCCACAGCTCTACTGTGGCTTTTTACCTCCCTCAATACGACTTTTGAAGCCTTTTGAGCCCTTCAGAGAAGTCCTGGATCATGCAGGAAGAAGCTGGATGTCTGTGTCTGTAATTTTTGCTGTGCAAAAAAACGCCAAAATAGGCCCCTCCCACTCATATTACAACAGTGGGAAGCCTCAGGGAACTGTTTCTAGGCAAAATTCAAGCCAGCCATGTGGAAAAAACTAGGCCCCAATAAGTTTTATCACCAAACATATGTAAAAAACGATTAAACATGCCAGCAAACGTTTTAAAATACACTTTTATAAGAGTATGTATCTCTATTAATAAGCCTGATACCAGTCGCTATCACTGCATTTAAGGCTTTACTTACATTACTTCGGTATCAGCAGCATTTTCTAGCAAATTCCATCCCTAGAAAAATATTTTAACTGCACATACCTTATTGCAGGAAAACCTGCACGCTATTCCCCCTCTGAAGTTACCTCACTCCTCAGAATATGTGAGAACAGCAAAGGATCTTAGTTACTTCTGCTAAGATCATAGAAAACGCAGGCAGATTCTTCTTCTAAATACTGCCTGAGAAACAGTACACTCCGGTACCATTTAAAAATAACAAACATTTGATTGAAGAAATAAACTAAGTATAAAACACCACAGTCCTCTTACGACCTCCATCTTAGTTGAGAGTTGCAAGAGAATGACTGGGTATGGCAGTGAGGGGAGGAGCTATATAGCAGCTCTGCTGTGGGTGATCCTCTTGCAACTTCCTGTTGGGAAGGAGAATATCCCACAAGTAATGGATGATCCGTGGACTGGATACACTTAACAAGAGAAAATAAATTACTATGAAGCGAAGCAGCTCACATTTTAAATTGGAGGGGGGGGAGTATTTTTATTTATTTTTTTAAATGCCAGAAAAAAAGTTTATAAAAATCCAATACAATTTTGAAGTGGATCACAGAACACGATCACAACCAAAGTTTTAGTATAAGGAGGCCGTTTTTTCGTTTGCAGTGAAACCTGAAATCTACATATAAAGGTACAACCTTTGTAGAGCAAAAAATTATGTAATAGGATTAGTAGAGAATATAAATATTAAGAAATTAGATAAGCTTAATACAGGACAAGTAAAACTTACCTGGGCTGCAGATTGTGGATGCTTGACAAGAAAGCTGGTAAATGATGACAGGAAGGTTCATTCCTATGGGAATAACCATTGGAATATTTGCCTCCAACATCTGACATAATTTTAGTGAAACAAGATAAAGTAAATGTCCAGTTTGTGGATTACAGTGGTGTTCATATAAATCTCTAAAAAAAAAGAAATAAAAACAAAAGGAACAAATAGAGAAATGATCATTTTAAAAAATCAGACATTTTGAATTACCAAATTTCAGATACAGATACTAAGGATCATATAAATACCTGCATATCTGCAGTGACTTCTCAACTTTACCAACAGCAATAGCCCTTAAGGCCAATTCTGCTCCCAACTCTTGCTCAGTGACCTGAAGAAGCAGTGCAAGTCTATACAGTCTGGATTCAGTGGATGGTATTTTTTTGTTTTCATCTGGAGGTTGATTCTGCTCTGGTGTCTTTTCAGATTTTGACTTTGATTTTGTAGTCTCATAGGCTCGTATGTGTTCATCTCTGAGTTCAGACACTAACTGTCTATTTTCATATTCTTCTAAGGAAAGGAAAATATCAAAGTCTTCCTGTAATACAAAAAACAAAAATTATGCTTACCTGATATATTTATTTCTTGACACGGTGAGTCCACAGATCAACATTAATTACTGTTGGGAATATCACTCCTGGCCAGCAGGAGGAGGCAAAGAGCACCACAGCAGAGCTGTTAAATATCCCTTCCCTACCCACAATCCCCAGTCATTCGACCAAAGGAAAGGAGAAAAAGGAAGCAACACAAGGTGCAGAGGTGCCTGAGGTTAAAATAACAAAGAAAAAGTCTCAAAAACAGTGCGGGCCGTGGACTCACCGTGTCAAGAAATAAATACATTTATCAGGTAAGCATACATTTTGTTTTCTTTCTAATGACACGGTGAGTCCACAGATCTTCATTAATTACTGTTGGGAATCAATACCCAGGCTAGAGGACACAGATGATAAGGGAGGGATAAGACAGGTAACCTAAACAGAAGGCACCACTGCTTGAATAGCCTTTCTCCCAAAGAATAAACCCCAGCCGGAGTAAAAGTATAGAATTTATAGAAAATAGAAAAAATAGTTCTACAGAGACCTCTTTTTTGAAGGCCCAAAAGAACACACCTCTGAAATCTCTCAGGAGGCTACTGTCCAGCAGGCTCATGAGCCCTACAATCAACACTTCTCAATCAGAGAAAAGAAAAATTGAAGAAGCTTTCCGGCATTTATGTTTATTCATAAAAAACAACAAACCATACAAAAGACAGAAAGTCCTGAAATTGTAGAAAAAAATGTAAGGGTCCGCACAACATTTAAGATGTGCAATAGACGTTGTTCCTGAGAAGAAGGAATAGGACAGAGAGAAGGGAAAACAAATTCCTGAATAAAACCTTGGTCCAAAAGAGCACTAAGAAGAAAAAAAAAACTTAGAACGAACAAAGAACTGCCTTATCTGCCTGAAACCCAAGATAAGGAAAACCATACTGCCAAGCTGAGAAACCGGAACTCTCCGATCAGAAGAAATCACAGAAAGAAACAAAACTTTCCAAGAAAACCATGGGAATGCACAGTCTCAAATGGAGCCTGGAGAAAACTTCAAGAACAAGGTCAAGGCTCCATGGAGAAGGAACAGATTTAAACACAGGCCTGATCCTAGAGGACCCTAGAGGATACCACCAGAAAACCCCTTATCAAGGCCTTCCTGGAGAAAAACAGATCCTAAGGATTCTTCCATATCTATAATAAATAAAACTAAATCATGGTTTCAAAGATTGTTTCTGAAAACTCACTCTCCGCTAAATTCAAGTGTTCAATCTCCTAGCGCCAGCTACAGAGAAACAAAATTTTGAAGAAAATTCCATGGAGATAGAGAAGACATCTCTACTAGATCCGCCTACCAGGTCTGGCGAAGTCACGCAGGAGCTATTAGAAAAAAACAATGGTCTCTTCTACTTGAAATGAACGAGGACTCATGGAAAGAGAACAAACTGAGGAAAAGGATAAAACAACTTGAAGTTCCAAAGAACTGATAACTAATGGACAGAACTGTGAGCATCTGCCTACAGAAAAAAATCTGAAACACTTCCTACATTACTACGGAAGTCAGAGTGAATAGATGTAAGTCACAGAGGCTATATTGGAAGACGAAGACCCGCTAAACTGGGCGGAGACAACTGTAGCAAAACATCCAAGCATTGTACTCTCAACTCCAAAATGAGGAAGAAAGAGTAGACTTCTCACAGGACCAACGTCCGTGTGTCCTCAACGAGTCCCAGACTCCTCCCCAGCCCAGTTGGCTGACGTTCGTAATCATAAATGTCCAGGAAGGTCTCCAAAGTATGTGTCCTGAGACAGAATCCTAAGAAACCACCATGGGAAGAGACTTAGTCGACTGATCCAAACCTATTCTCAAAGACAATATGAATAATCCATAGTCCACTGACTGAGCATGCACAACTACAGGGCTCTCTAACAAAAAAGAACAATAGATGATGTCCAAAGAAGCCCATCAGAGCAATTACCTCCATACACTAAACTGCTGATGCCGAACTGTAGACTGAAAAGAGAGGCAAGAGGGAGGATCTTGGCCCTTCTGTCCGAAGGATGATTATCGATAGGGAAACAATTATAGACCCTACGTGGACTAGCCTATAGCTGAGATAAATAACTTCTTTCCCAGCTCCACTTCCATTCGTGGAACGAAGAAAGGCGACAAAAAAACTCTGAAAAAGATTTTGCTTAAAAGGAGGATGGCACCTAAACCAATAAGTCGTCCAGGCAGGTCGCCACTGCAAATCCCGGATCTGAATGCCAGTCAAGACCCTGCAAGAAGAACTTGCAGCACCCACAATGGGATTCAAAGTCTCAACCTCCGGGTAGAGAAGCCGCTGAGCTAACCACTAGACCAAACCAGCTGGTTTGCCATTAAGAAACTCTGGCAGCTATGGCAAAGCCAATATTGAACCACAAACCAAAAAAGAAAAAACTTAGAAATCTGAGAAGAACCCCTTGAAGGGAACCTGAAAGTACGCACCCATAAGGCCTAGGGTCCTTAAAAACTGACCCTCTGCAACAAGGAAGAACGAAGCAAATAGTCTCTATTTTGAAAAACAGAGAAACTGTTAAGACATATCAGGTCTAACTTAGAACGAAACGTTATCTCTCTAATGGTATAAAATAGCCCCTGCTCCAAAAACTGGAACTGGACAAACACTCCCAGAGAGGAAGGATCCTGAACACATCCCAAGAACGCCTCTCTGCTTAACTGACTACCAAAAATCTTGAGAGGAAAACCCAGCTCCTGGAAGAAAGGAGATGAATTCCAATTCAAAACCTTGGAATACAATACCAACAGCCCTTTAGGGATCTAGGACCTTACGTATCCGGGCAGAGCAAAAAATTAAAAATACTGCTCCCCATAGGAGCATCAACTTTAATCTTAGGATAATAAAAGCCCCTACTACTCTAAGTACCATGCGGCATGATAGTTAGAAGCTATCATAGACGGGATATGGGAAAACAGAATTTCTTGACTTATCCCATACCTGAGAAAATTCTCCCAGCATAGAAAAGGAGAAAACTTACAAATGAATCCAAATATATATAAAAAATAATATATTCTAGAGAGTTGACATCGACAGAAAAGATGAAGTCTACCAAGAAGCCAACCTCTGCTAAACCCAAAGGTGTACAGGCTCTAAACTGAAGATAACAGCACCAGATGAAGGAATTATACTGTCCAAATCGGGAGACTTAGCCCTCAAATGCTACCGACCATCCTCCTTATGAGATTGTAAGGAAGGCAATATGTATAGTAGCAAACGGAGCAGAAACCTTACTATCTGATCAATTAAATTTCCTCTAGAGATTTTCCTTGAAGATACCAGAAGACACCTGGACAAAAAATTATGCAACAAATAACTCATCTAAAAGACAGAGAGGAACTGCAGGGCACTGCATGTGACGCCATAAAAACATAATTTATGTAAGAACTTACCTGATAAATTCATTTCTTTCATATTGGCAAGAGTCCATGAGCTAGTGACATATGGGATATACAATCCTACCAGGAGGGGCAAAGTTTCCCAAACCTCAAAATGCCTATAAATACAACCCTAACCCCACCCACAATTTAGTTTAACAAATAGCCAAGCAGTGGGGTGATAAAGAAAGGAGTAGAAAAGCATCAACAAAGGAAATTTGGAAATAATTGTGCTTTATACAAAAAATCATAACCACCATAAAAAGGGTGGGCCTCATGGACTCTTGCCAATATGAAAGAAATGAATTTATCAGGTAAGTTCTTACATAAATTATGTTTTCTTTCATGTAATTGGCAAGAGTCCATGAGATAGTGACATATGGGATATCAATACCCAAGATGTGGATCTCCACTCAAGAGTCACTAGAGAGGGAGGGAATAAAATAAAAACAGCCATAATCTGCTGAAAAAAATTAATCCACAACCCAAAAATATAAGTTTATTTCATTTGAAAGAAAAAAACTTAAATCAAAAGCAGAAGAATCAAACTGAAACAGCTGCCTGAAGAACTTTTCTACCAAAAACTGCTTCCGAAGAAGCAAATACATCAAAATGGTAGAATTTAGTAAATGAATGCAAAGAGGACCAAGTTGCCGCTTTGCAAATCTGATCAACTGAAGCTTCATTCTTAAAAGCCCACGAAGTGTAGACTGATCTAGTAGAATGAACTGTAATTCTCTGAGGCGGGGCCTGACCCGACTCAAAATAAACTTGATGAATCAAAAGTTTCAACCAAGAAGCCAAGGAAATAGCAGAAGCCTTCTGACCTTTCCTACAACCAGAAAATAAAACAAATAGACTGGAAGTCATCCTGAAATCTTTAGTAGCTTCCACATAATATTTCAAAGCTCTTACCACATGCAAAGAATGTAAAGAACTTTCCAAAGAATTCTTAGGATTAGGACACAAGGAAGGGACAACAATTTCTCTACTAATGTCGTTAGAATTCACAACCTTAACCCCTTAACGACACGCGTCGTACAGGGTACGTCTTGCACAAACTGGTCTTTAAAGACCAGCGACGTACCCTGTACGACGTTGGGGTTGAAAGCGGCTGGAAGCGATCCTGATCGCTTCCAGCCGCTTTCCGGTTATTGTAGTGATGCCTCGATATCGAGGCATCACTGCAATAACATTTTTCCCCATCCGATGCAGAGAGAGCCACTCTGTGGCCCTCTCTGCACCGGACATCGATGCCGCGATCGTTGGTGGGTGGGAGCAGACGTGGGAGGCGGGTGGGCGGCGATCGATGATGACCGGTGGGCGGGATCGTGGGCGGGATTGCTGGGGGGGCGCACGGACGCGCGCGCGTGCACAGGGGAGGCGGGCGGGCGCGTGCACGGGGAGGGAGCGGGTGGGAACCGTTACACTATGGAACAGTGGTTTATATTTAGAGGGAGAGAGGGGGGATAAATATGTTAATCGAAGGGATCTGGGAGGGGGTGGGGGTTTAGTCTTGGGGGGGGGGAAGCTACACTACAGAAAAGTGGGGAAAAAATTAAAAAATATACTTTAAAAAAAAATATATTTTTTTTGTAAACTGGGTACTGGCAGACAGCTGCCAGTACCCAAGATGGCTCCCAATAATGTAGAGGGGGAGGGTTAGAGAGCTGTTTGGGGGGGGATCAGGGAGGTTTGGGGCTAAGAGGGATCCTACACAGCAGCATATGTAAATATGCTCCCAAAAAAAAAAAGAAAAAAAAAAAAGATACCTTTTATTTTAGTACTGGCAGACTTTCTGCCAGTACTTAAGATGGCGGGGACAATTGTGGGGTGGGGGAGGGAAGAGAGCTGTTTGGGAGGGATCAGTGGGTCTGATGTGTCAGGTGGGAGGCTGATCTCTACACTAAAGCTAAAATTAACCCTGCAAGCTCCCTACAAGATCCCTAATTAACCCCTTCACTGCTAGCCATAATACACGTGTGATGTGCAGCGGCATTTAGCAGCCTTCTAATTACCAAAAAGCATTGCCAAAGCCATATATGTCTGCTATTTCTGAACAAAGGGGATACCAGAGAAGCATTTACAACCATTTGTGCTATAATTGCACAAGCTGTTTGTAAATAATTTCAGTGAGAAACCTAAAATTGCGAAAAAAATTACGTTTTTTTTTAATTTGATCGCATTTGGCGGTGAAATGGTGGCATTAAATTTACCAAAATGGGCCTAGATCAATACTTTGGGTTGTCTACTACACTACACTAAAGCTAAAATTAACTCTACAAGCTCCCTACATGCTCCCTAATTAACCCCTTCACTGCTGGGCATAAAACACGTGTGGCGCGCAGTGGCATTTAGCAGCCTTCTAATTACCAAAAAGCAACGCCAAAGCCATATAAGTCTGCTATTTCTGAACAAAGGGGATCCCAGAGAAGCACTTACAACCATTTATGCCATAATTGCACAAGTTGTTTGTAAATAATTTCTGTGAGAAACCTAAAGTTTGTGAAAAAGTGAACATTTTTTTTTATTTGATCGCATTTGGCGGTGAAATGGTGGCATGAAATATACCAAAATGGGCCTAGATCAATACTTTGGGATGTCTTCTAAAAAAAAATATATACATGTCAAGGGATATTTAGGTATTCCTGACAGATATCAGGGTTCCAATGTAACTAGCGCTCATTTTGAAAAAAAGTGGTTTTGAAATAGCAAAGTGCTACTTGTATTTATGGCCCTATAACTTGCAAAAAAAGCAAAGAATATGTAAACATTGGGTATTTCTAAACTCAGGACAAATTTTAGAAACTATTTAGCATGGTTGTTTTTTGGTGGTTGTAGATGTGTAACAGATTTTGGGGGTCAAAGTTAGAAAAAGTGTGTTTTTTTCCATTTTTTCCTCATATTTTATAATATTTTTAATAGTAAATTATAAGATATGATGAAAATAATGGTATCTTTAGAAAGTCCATTTAGTGGCGAGAAAAACGGTATATAATATGTGTGGGTACAGTAAACGAGTAAGAGGAAAATTACAGCTAAACACAAACACCGCAGAAATGTAAAAATAGCCCTGGTCCTTAAGGGAAAGAAATTTAAAAATGGCCGTGTCCTTAAGGGGTTAAGTAGAAATTAAAAAGAAGTCTGCAAAACTGCCTAATCCTGATGAAAAAATCAGAAAAGGAGACTCACAAGAAAGAGCAGATAACTCAAATTCTTCTAGCAGAAGAGATGGCCAAAAGGAACAACACTTTCCAAGAAAGTAGTTTAATGTCCAAAAAATGCATAGGTTCAAATGGAAGAACCTGTAAAGCCGTCAGAACCAAATTAAGACTCCAAGGAGGAGAAATTGATTAAATAACAGGCTTAATAAGAACTAAAGCCTGTACAAAACAGTGTAGTATATCAGGAAGTATAGCAATCTTTCTGTGAAATAAAACAGAAAGAGCGGAGATTTGTCCTTTCAAGGAACTTGCAGACAAACCCTTATCCAAACCGTCCTGAAGAAACTGTAAAATTCTAGGAATTCTAAAAGAATGCCAGGAGAATTTATGAGAAGAACACCATGAAATGTAAGTCTTCCAAACTCTATAATAAATCTTTCTAGAAACAGATTTACGAGCTTGTAACATAGTATTAATCACTGAATCAGAGAAATCTCTATGACTTAGTAATAAGCGTTCAATTTCCATACCTTCATATTTAATGATTTGAGATCCTGATGGAAAAACGGACCTTGAGATAGTAGGTCTGGCCGAACGGAAGTGGCCAAAGCGGCAACTGGACATCCAAACCAGATCCGCATACCAAAACCTGTGTGGCCATGCTGGAGCAACCAGCAACACAAATTATTGCTCCATGATGATTTTGGAGATCACTCTTGGAAGGAGAACTAGAGGCGGGAAAATGTAACCATGATCATAACACCAAGGAAGTGTCAGCACATCCCCTGCTTCCGCCTGAACATCCCTGGACCTGGACAGGTATCTGGGAAGTTTCTTGTTTAGATGAGAGGCCATGAGATCTCTCTCTGGAAGACCCCACAACTGAACAATCTAAGAAAACACATCTGGATGGAGAGACCACTCCTCTGGATGTAAAGTCTGGCGGCTGAGATAATCCGCCTCCCAATTGTCTACACCTGGGATAAGCACCGCAAAGATTGGACAAGAGCTGGATTCCGCCCAAACAAGTATCCAAGATACTTTTTTCATAGCTTGGGGACTGTGAGTCCCACCCTGATGATTGACATATGCCACTGTTGTGATATTGTCTGTCTGAAAACAAATGAACGGTTCTCTCTTTAGCAGAGGCGAAAACTGAAGAGCTCTGAGAATTGCAAGGAGTTTTAAAAACAGAATTTATGTTTACCTGATAAATTACTTTCTCCAACGGTGTGTCCGGTCCACGGCGTCATCCTTACTTGTGGGATATTCTCTTCCCCAACAGGAAATGGCAAAGAGCCCAGCAAAGCTGGTCACATGATCCCTCCTAGGCTCCGCCTACCCCAGTCATTCGACCGACGTTAAGGAGGAATATTTGCATAGGAGAAACCATATGTTACCGTGGTGACTGTAGTTAAAGAAAATAAATTATCAGACCTGATTAAAAAAACCAGGGCGGGCCGTGGACCGGACACACCGTTGGAGAAAGTAATTTATCAGGTAAACATAAATTCTGTTTTCTCCAACATAGGTGTGTCCGGTCCACGGCGTCATCCTTATTTGTGGGAACCAATACCAAAGCTTTAGGACACGGATGAAGGGAGGGAGCAAATCAGGTCACCTAAATGGAAGGCACCACGGCTTGCAAAACCTTTCTCCCAAAAATAGCCTCAGAAGAAGCAAAAGTATCAAATTTGTAAAATTTAGAAAAAGTGTGCAGTGAAGACCAAGTCGCTGCCTTACATATCTGATCAACAGAAGCCTCGTTCTTGAAGGCCCATGTGGAAGCCACAGCCCTAGTGGAGTGAGCTGTGATTCTTTCAGGAGGCTGCCGTCCGGCAGTCTCATAAGCCAATCGGATAATGCTTTTAATCCAGAAGGAGAGAGAGGTAGAAGTTGCTTTTTGACCTCTCCGTTTACCAGAATAAACAACAAACAAAGACAAAGTTTGTCTGAAATCCTTAGTAGCTGCTAAGTAAAATTTGAGAGCACGAACTACATCCAAGTTGTGCAACAAACGTTCCTTCTTTGAAACTGGATTAGGACACAAAGAAGGCACAACTATCTCCTGGTTAATGTTTTTGTTAGAAACAACTTTTGGAAGAAAACCAGGTTTAGTACGCAAAACCACCTTATCTGCATGGAACACCAGATAAGGAGAAGAACACTGCAGAGCAGATAATTCTGAAACTCTTCTAGCAGAAGAAATTGCAACCAAAAACAAAACTTTCCAAGATAATAACTTAATATCAACGGAATGTAAGGGTTCAAACGGAACCCCCTGAAGAACTGAAAGAACTAGGTTGAGACTCCAAGGAGGAGTCAAAATTTTGTAAACAGGCTTGATTCTAACCAGAGCCTGAACAAAGGCTAGAACATCTGGCACAGCTGCCAGCTTTTTGTGAAGTAACACAGACAAGGCAGAAATCTGTCCCATCAAGGAACTTGCAGATAATCCTTTTTCCAATCCTTCTCGAAGGAAGGATAGACTCTTAGGAATCTTAACCTTGTCCCAAGGGAATCCTGCAGATTCACACCAACAGATAAACCAAATTATGTGGTAATTTTTCTGGTTACAGGCTTTCAGGCCTGAACAAGAGTATTAATAACAGAATCTGAGAACCCTCGCTTTGATAAGATCAAGCGTTCAATCTCCAAGCAGTCAGCTGGAGTGGGTCGAACGGACCTAGAACAAGAAGGTCACTCAAAGGTAGCTTCCATGGTGGAGCCGATGACATATTCACCAGATCTGCATACCAAGTCCTGCGTGGCCACGCAGGAGCTATCAAAATCACCGACGCCCTCTCCTGATTGATCCTGGCTACCAGCCTGGGGATGAGAGGAAACGGCGGGAACACATAAGCTAGTTTGAAGGTCCAAGGTGCTACTAGTGCATCCACTAGAGCCGCCTTGGGATCCCTGGATCTGTACCCGTAGTAAGGAACTCTGAAGTTCTGACGAGAGGCCATCAGATCCATGTCTGGAATGCCCCACGGTTGAGTAATCAGAATGTCGTCCAAGTAAGGTACTACAGCAATGCCCCTTGGTCTTAGCACCGCCAGAAGGGACCCTAGTACCTATGAGAAAATCCTAGGAGCAGTGGCTAATCCGAAAGAAAATGCCACGAACTGGAAATGCTTGTCCAGGAATGCAAACCTTAGGAACCGATGATGTTCCTTGTGGATAGGAATATGTAGATACGCATCCTTGAAATCCACCTTGGTCATGAATTGACCTTCCTGGATGGAAGGAAGAAGTGTTCGAATGGTTTCCATCTTGAACGATGGAACCTTGAGAAACTTGTTCAAGATCTTGAGATCTAAGATTGGTCTGAACGTTCCCTCTTTTTTGGGAACTATGAACAGATTGGAGTAGAACCCCATCCCTTGTTCTCCTAATGGAACAGGATGAATCACTCCCATTTTTAGCAGGCCTTCTACCCAATGTAAGAATGCCTGTCTTCTTATGTGGTCTGAAGACAACTGAGACCTGTGGAACCTCCCCCTTGGAGGAAGCCCCTTGAACTCCAGAGAATAACCTTGGGAGACTATTTCTAGCGCCCAAGGATCCAGAACATCTCTTTCCCAAGCCTGAGCGAAGAGAGAGAGTCTGCCCCCCACCAGATCCGGTCCCGGATCGGGGGCCCGCATTTCATGCTGTCTTGGTAGCAGTGGCAGGTTTCCTGGCCTGCTTTCCTTTGCTCCAGCCTTGCATAGGTCTCCAGGCTGGATTGGCTTGAGAAGTATTACCTTCCTGCTTAGAGGACGTAGCCCTTGGGGCTGATCCGTTTCTGCGAAAGGGACGAAACTTAGGTTTATTTTTGGTCTTGAAAAGACCTATCCTGAGGAAGGGCGTGGCCCTTGCCCCCAGTGATATCAGAGATAATCTCTTTCAAGTCAGGGCCAAAGAGTGTTTTCCCCTTGAAAGGAATGTCAAGCAATTTGTTCTTGGAAGACGCATCCGCTGCCCAAGATTTTAACCAAAGCGCTCTGCGCCACAATAGCAAACCCAGAATTTTTTCGCCGCTACCTAGCCAATTGCAAGGTGGCGTCTAGGGTGAAAGAATTAGCCAATTTAAGAGCACGAATTCTGTCCATAATCTCCTCATAAGAAGAAGAATTACTAATAATCGCCTTTCCTAGCTCATCAAACTAGAAACACGCGGCTGCAGTGACAGGGACAATGCATGCAATTGGTTGTAGAAGGGAACCTTGCTGAACAAACATCTTTAGCAGACCTTCTAATTTTTTATCCATAGGATCTTGGAAAGCACAACTATCTTCTATGGGTATAGTGGCGCGCTTGTGTAGAGTAGAAACCGCCCCCTCGACCTTGGGGACTGTCTGCCATCAGTCCTTTCTGGGGTCGACTATAGGAAAACAATTTTATAAATATGGGGGGAGGTACTAAAGGTATACCGGGCCTGTCCCATTCTTTACTAACAATGTACGCCACCCGCTTGGATATAGGAAAAGCTTCGGGGGGCCCCGGGGCCTCTAAGAACTTTTCCATTTTACATAGTGGTTCTGGAATGACCAGATAATCACAATCATCCAAATTGGATAACACCTCCTTAAGCAGAGCGCGGAGATGTTCCAAATTAAATTTAAAAGTAATCACATCAGGTTCAGCTTGTTGAGAAATGTTTCCTGAATCTGAAATTTCTCCCTCAGACAAAACCTCCCTGGCCCCCTCAGACTGGTGTAGGGGCCCTTCAGAAACCATATCATCAGCGTTCTCATGCTCTACAGAATTTTCTAAAACAGAGCAGTCGCGCTTTCGCTGATAAGTGGGCATATTGGCTAAAATGTTTTTGATAGAATTATCCATTACAGCCGTTAAATGTTGCATAGTAAGGAGTATTGGCGCACTAGATGTACTAGGGGCCTCCTGTATGGGCAAGACTGGTGTAGACGAAGGAGGGGATGATGCAGTACCATGCTTACTCCCCTCACTTGAGGAATCATCTTGGGCATCATTTTTACTAAATTTTTTTATGACATAAAATACATATAGTTAAATGAGAAGGAACCTTGGTTTCCCCACAGTCAGAACACAATCTATCTGGTAGTTCAGACATGTTAAACAGGCATAAACTTGATAACAAAGCACAAAAAACGTTTTAAAATAAAACCGTTACTGTCACTTTAAATTTTAAACTAAACACACTTTATTATTGCAATTGCGAAAAAGTATGAAGGAATTGTTCAAAATTCACCAAAATTTCACCACAGTGTCTTAAAGCCTTAAAAGTATTGCACACCAAATTTGGAAGCTTTAACCCTTAAAATAACGGAACCGGAGCCGTTTTTATATTTAACCCCTTTACAGTCCCTGGAATCTGCTTTGCTGAGACCCAACCAAGCCCAAAGGGGAATACGATACCAAATGATGCCTTCAGAAAGACTTTTCTATGTATCAGAGCTCCACACACATGCAGCTGCATGCCATGCTGTCCTCAAAAACAAGTGCGCCATACCGGCGCGAAAATGAGGCTCTGACTATGATTAGGGAAAGCCCCTAAAGAATAAGGTGTCTAAAACAGTGCCTGCCGATATAATCATATCAAAATACCCAGAATAAATGATTCCTCAAGGCTAAATATGTGTTAATAATGAATCGATTTAGCCCAGAAAAAGTCTACAGTCTTAATAAGCCCTTGTGAAGCCCTTATTTACTATCTTAATAAACATGGCTTACCGGATCCCATAGGGAAAATGACAGCTTCCAGCATTACATCGTCTTGTTAGAATGTGTCATACCTCAAGCAGTAAGAGACTGCACACTGTTCCCCCAACTGAAGTTAATTGCTCTCAACAGTCCTGTGTGGAACAGCCATGGATTTTAGTTACGGTGCTAAAATCATTTTCCTCATACAAACAGAAATCTTCATCTCTTTTCTGTTTCTGAGTAAATAGTACATACCAGCACTATTTTAAAATAACAAACTCTTGATTGAATAATAAAAACTACAGTTAAACACTAAAAAACTCTAAGCCATCTCCGTGGAGATGTTGCCTGTACAACGGCAAAGAGAATGACTGGGGTAGGCGGAGCCTAGGAGGGATCATGTGACCAGCTTTGCTGGGCTCTTTGCCATTTCCTGTTGGGGAAGAGAATATCCCACAAGTAAGGATGACGCCGTGGACCGGACACACCTATGTTGGAGAAATATTTATTGGTAATCTCGCCTCTTGAGATTTCCAAACCCCTTGTGCTGTCAGAGATCCCCAAACAGCTCCCCAACCTGAAAGACTCGCATCTGTTGTGATCACAGTCCAGGTTGGCCGAACAAAAGAAGCCCCTTGAACTAAACGATGGTGATCTATCCACCATGTCAGAGAGTGTCATACATTGATTCAACATACAAAGCTGTAGAGGTCTCATGTGAAAACGAGCAAAGGGGATCGTGTCCGATGCTGCAGTCATGAGACCTAAAACTTCCATGCACATAGCCACTGAAGGGAATGACTGAGACTGAAGGTGCCGGCATGCTGCAACCAATTTTAAACGTCTCTGGTCTGTTAGAGACAGAGTCATGGATACTGAATCTATCTGGAAGCCTAAAAAGGTGACCGTTGTCTGAGGAATCAAGAAACTTTTGGTAAATTGATCCTCCAACCATGTTTCCAAAGAAACAACACTAGTTGATTCGTGTGAGATTCTGCAGAACGCAAAGACTGAGCTAGTACCAAGATATCGTCCAAATAAGGAAACACCGCAATACCCTGTTATCTGATTACAGAGAGTAGGGCACCCAGAACCTTTGAAAAGATTATTGGAGCTGTTGCTAGGCCAAATGGAAGAGCAACAAATTGGTAATGCTTGTTTAGAAAAGAGAATCTCAGAAACTGATAATGTTCTGGATGAATCGGAATATGAAGGTATGCATCGTGCAAGTCTATTGTGGACATATAATGTCTTCGCGGAACAAAAGGCAGAATAGTCCTTATAGTCACCATCTTGAAAGTTGGTACTCTAACATAACTATTCAAAAAATTTTAGATCCAGAACTGGTCTGAATAAATTTTCCTTCTTTGGTACAATGAATAGATTTGAATAAAACCCCAAACCTTGTTCCTGAGGAGGAACTGGCATGATTACCCCTGAAGACTCCAGGTCTGAAACACACTTCAGGAAAGCCTGAGCTTTTACTGGATTTACTGGGATACGTGAGAGAAAAAAATCTTCTCACAGGAGGTCTTACTCTGAATCCTATTTGATACCCTTGAGACACAATGCTCTGAATCCATTGATTTTGGACAGATTTTATCCAAATATCTTTGAAAAACCCTAATCTGCCCCCTACCAGCTGAGCTGGAATGAGGGCCGCACCTTCATGCGGACTTAGGGGCTGACTTTGGTTTCCTAAATGGCTTGGATTTATTCCAATTTGAGGAAGGCTTCCAATTGGAAGCAGACTCCTTGGGGGGTAAGATTGAGTTTTTGTTCCTTATTCTGACGAAAGGAACGAAAAAACATAATTTATGCTTACCTGATAAATTTATTTTTCTTGTGATGTATCGAGTCCACGGATTCATCCTTACTTTTGGGATATTCTCCTCCCCTACAGGAAGTGGCAGAGAGAGCACACACAGCAGAGCTGCCTATATAGCTCCCCCCTTAGCTCCACCCCCCAGTCATTCGACCGAAGGCTAGGAAGAAAAAGGAGAAACTATAGGGTGCAGTGGTGACAAAGTTTAAAAATAAAAATATATATATATGCCTGTCGTAAAAAACAGGGCGGGCCGTGGACTCGATACATCGCAAGAGAAATAAATTTATCAGGTAAGCATAAATTATGTTTTCTCTTGTAAGATGTATCGAGTCCACGGATTCATCCTTACTTGTGGGATACCAATACCAAAGCTTTAGGACACGGATGAAGGGAGGGACAAGACAGGGACCTTAAACGGAAGGCACCACTGCTTGTAGAATCTTTCTCCCAAAAATAGCCTCCAAAGAAGCAAAAGTATCAAATTTGTAAAATTTGGAAAAAGTATGAAACGAAGACACAGTCGCCGCTGCTTAACAGAAGACTCATTTTTAAAAGCCATGTGGAAGCCACAGCTCTAGTAGAATTAGCAGTAATTCTTTCAGGAGACTGTTGGCCAGCAGTCTCATAAGCCAAACGGATGATGCTTTTCAGCCAAAAGGAAAGAGAGGTAGCCGTAGCCTTCTGACCTCTCCGCTTACCAGAATAAACAACAAACAATGAAGATGTTTGACGGAAATCTTTAGTTGCTTGTAAGTAGAACTTTAAAGCACGAACCACATCAAGATTGTGCAACAGACGTTAGGACACAGTGAAGGAACAACAATCTCTTGATTAATATTCTTATAAGAAACAACCTTAGGAAAAAAACCCAGGTTTGGTACGCAAAACCACCTTATCTGCATGGAAAATAAGATAAGGGGAATCACACTGTAAAGCATATAGCTCAGAAACTCTTCGAGCCGAAGAGATAGCTACTAAAAACAAAACTTTCCAAGATAGAAGCTTAATATCCATGGAATGCATAGGTTCAAACGGAACCCCTTGAAGAACTTTAAGAACTAAATTTAGGCTCCATGGCGGAGCAACAGGTTTAAATACAGGCTTGATTCTGACCAAAGCCTGACTAAATGCTCGAACGTCATGGACATCTGCCAGACGTTTGTGTAGAACAATAGACAAAGCAGATATTTGTCCTTATAAGGAACTAGCTGATAATCCCTTCTTCAAACCTTCTTGGAGAAAAGACAATATTCTAGGAATCCTAATCTTACTCCACGAGTAACCTTTGGATTCACACCAATAAAGATATTTGCGCCAAATCTTATGATAGATCTTCCTAGTGACAGGCTTTCTAGCCTGAATCAGGGTATCAATGACCGACTCAGAGAAACCACGCTTTGATAGAATCAGGCGTTCAATTCTCAAGCAGTCAGACGCAGAGAAATTAGATTTGGATGCGTGAACAGACCTTGGATTAGAAGGTCCTGCCTCATTGGCAGAGTCCATGGTAGAACCGAGGACATGTCCACTAGGTCTGCATACCAAGCCCTGCGTGGCCACGCATGTGCTATCAGAATCACCGAAGCTCTCTCCTGCTTTGTTCTGGCAACCAGACGTAGAAAGAGAGGAAATACATAGGCCAGATTGAAGGACCAAGGCACTGCTAGAGCATCATTCAGTACCGCCTTGGGATCCCGGGACCTGGACCCGTAACGAGAAAGTTTGGCATTCTGACGGGACGCCATCAGATCCAATTCTGGTGTGCCCCATAGCTGAATCAGCTGGGCAAATACCTCTGGATGGAGTTCCCACTCCCTCAGATGAAAAGTCTAATGACTTAGGAAATCCGCCTCCCAGTTCTCTACTCCTGGGATGTGGATTGCTGAGAGATGGCAAGAGTGATCCTCTGCCCATCGGATTATCTTGGTTACCTAAATCATCGCTAGAGAACTCCTTGTTCCTCCTTGATGATTGATATAAGCTACAGTCGTGATGTTGTCCGACTGAAACCTGATGAATTTAGCCGCAGCAAGCTGAGGCCACGCCTGAAGCGCATTGAATATCGCTCTCAGTTCTAGAATAATTATCGGGAGAAGAGATTACTCCCGAGACCATAAGCCCTGTGCTTTCAAGGAGTTCCAGACTGCATCCCAGCCTAGCAGGCTGGTATCTGTCGTTACAATGAGCCACTCTGGCCAGCGGAAACACATTCCCTGAGACAGTTGGTCCTGAGACAACCACCAGAGAAGAGAATCTCTGGCCTCCTGGTCCAGATGCAGTTGAGGAGACAAATCTGCATAATCCCCATTCCACTGTTTGAGCATGCATAGATGTAGTGGTCTGAGGTGTAGGCAGGCAAAAGAAACTATGTCCATTGCCGCTACCATGAGTCCGATTACCTCCATATACTGAGCCACTGATGGCCGAGGAATGGAATGAATAGCTCGGCAAGTGGTTAAGAGCTTTGATTTTCTGACCGCCATCAGAATTATTTTCATTTCTACCGAGTCTATCAGAGTCCCTAGGAAGGAAACTCTTATAAGAGGGAAGAGAGAACTCTTTTTATGTTCACCGTCCACCCGTGAGATCTCAGAAAAGCCAACACAATGTCCGTATGAGACTTGAATAGCTGGAAAGTTGACGCCTGAAATAAGATGTCGTCTAGATAAGGCGCCACTGCTATGCCCCGTGGTCATAGAACCGCCAGAAGGGACCCTAGCACCCTTGTGAAAATTCTGTGAACAGGGATGTGTAGATACGCATCCTTTAAGTCCACGGTGGTCATATATTGACCCTCCTGGATCAGAGGTAGAATAGACCGAATAGTCTCCATCTTGAATGATGGAACTTTGAGGAACTTGTTTAGAATGTTGAGATCCAAGATTGATCTGAAAGTTCCCTCTTTTTTGGAAACCACAAACAGGTTTGAGTAAAAACCTAGCCCCTGTTCCTCTTTTGGGACTGGGCGGATCACCCCCATGGTATGTAGGTCTTCTACACAGCGTAAGAACGCCGCTCTCTTTGTCTGTTTACAGACAATCGAGAAATGTGAAAAGTCCCCCTTGGAAGAGAGCCTTTGAATTCCAGAAAATATCCCTGGGACACAATTTCTAAAACCCAGATCTCGTGAACATCTCTTGCCCAAGCCTGAATGAAGAGAGAGAGTCTGCCCCCTACTAGATCCGATCCTGGATCGGGGGCTACCCCTTCATGCTGTCTTAGAGGCAGCCGCAATAGGTTGAAGAAGAAAACCTTGATGAACAAAAATTTTCTTGAGGAGACCCTCTAATTTTTTATCCACAGGATCTTTGAAAGCACAACTGACTTCAATAGGTATAGTTGTACGCTTAGACAGAGTAGAAATAGCTCCCTCCACCTTAGGAACTGTCTGCCACGAGTCCCGCATGGTGTCAGATATGGGAAACATTTTCTTAAAAACAGGAGGGGGACTGAACGGAATACCTGGTCTATCCCACTCCTTAGCAATAATATTCACAATCCTCTTAGGAACTGGAAAAAAACATCAGTGTAAACAGGAACCTCTAAGTATTTATCCATCTTACACAATTTCTCTGGGACCACTATAGGGTCACAATTATCTAGAGCCGCTAATACCTCCCTAAGCAATAAGCGGAGGTGTTCAAGCTTAAATTTAAAGGCCGTCATATCAGAATCTGTCTCAGATAACAAATCCCTCACCCCTACCTCAGAGCATTGTGAGGGCATATCAGATACGGCTACTAAAGCGTCAGACTGCTCAGCATTTTTCCTTAACCCAGAGCTGTACCGCTTTCCTTGAAAACCATGCAGTCAGGATAAAACCTCTGTGAGGGTTGTATTCATAACTGTGGCCATGTCTTGTAAAATAAATGAATTTGACGCACTAGAGGTACTTGGCGTCACTTGTGCGGGCGTTACTGGTTGTGACACTTGGGGAGAGCTAGATGCTAACCCTCATTTACCTCTGACTGAGAATCATCTATTGCTCTATTTTTAAGTGCTAATATATGTTCTTTATAGTTTATAGACATATCAGTAAAATTGGGACACATTCTAAGAGGGGGTACCACAATGGCTTCCAAACATATTGAACAAGGATTTTCCTTGGTGTCAGACATGCTAGACAGGCTAGTAATGTAACAAGCAAGCTTGGAAAACACTGTAATCAAAATAAATAACACTTAGAAATAAAACGGTACTGTGCCTTTAAGAGAAAAAAAAGCTGCACAAATTCTGCAAAACAGTGTAAAAAAGCAGTAAACATAACGAAATTTTTACAGTAGTATCATATAGCCTTAGTAACTTTGCACAGCTATGCAAATAAACAATTAACCCCTTAATGCCAAACCGGATTGAAAAAACATCAAAACCAGTAAAAAAGACTTTCAGCACTTTGCTACAGTTCTGCTGTGGCTCCTACCTGCCCTTCAGAACAATTTGTGGGGGGGGGGGGGGGGAGAAACTTCTTTTACAGCCCTCAAACACGACAGGAACCTCTGGAGAAGCAGTTAGAAGTCTCAGAGGAAAAGAAACTGCACAACTGAGGCGCGAAAATAGGCCCCTCCCACCTCACTCAATGTTTTGAGGCCTAACAGACAAACACTAGAGTGTCTCTAAATTAACCATGTGGGTTAGAACACTCAAAAACAAGCCACAATGACCCCTTTAGTTCCTTAAAAAAAAACGTTATAATTGCATCATTCACTGAATAAACAAAAACTTTTTTACCAAACAGTGTCACCAGTAACTAATGAGCCCTTCATGCAAGCTGAAATTCCTATCCAAGTGTCTGAATACAGCATACTCTTCCCTCATGGGGATATTGCCTGCCTTTTCTAGAAATAACAGTCTGTCTAGAAAAAAATGGACTGAACATACCTTAATGCAGTTTAGCTTGCAAAATGTTCCCCCAACTGAAGTTTTCCTGTACTCTTCAGCCCTTGTGAGAACAGCAGTGGATCTTAGTTACAAAATGCTAAGATCATCATCCTCCTTGCAGAAATCTTCATCCCTTTTCTGCCAGAGAGTAAATAGTACACACCGGTACAATTTAAAAATAACAAACTTTTGCTTGAAAAACTAAAAACCTAACATTTTTGTCACCACACTCCTCTTTGCCCTTCCTAGCAGTTAAGCAGGCAGAGAGAATGACTGGGGGGTGGAGCTAAGGGGGGAGCTATATAGGCAGCTCTGCTGTGGGTGCTCTCTCTGCCACTTCCTGTAGGGGAGGAGAATATCCCACAAGTAAGGATGAATCCGTGGACTCGATACATCTTACAAGAGAAATGGTTAGAAGCCTTAGATTTACCCTTAGATTTTTAATCCTGAGGCAGAAAAACTCCCTTCCCCCAGTGACAGTTTAAATAATAGAATCCAACTGAGAACCAAATAAATTATTACCTTGGAAAGAAAGAGATAGTAATCTAGATTTAGATGTTATATCAGCATTCCAAGATTTAAGCCACAAAGCTCTTCTAGCTAAAATAGCTAAAGACATGGATCTAACACAATAAAATGATTAGCATATTGCAATAGGCGAATAATGCTAGATAAGTCAGAATCCAATTCCTGTTGCGCTAAATTCTCCAACCAGAAGGTTGATGCAGCCGCAACATCAGCCAAAGAAATTGCAGGTCTGAGAAGATGACCTGAATATAAATAGGCCGTTCTTAGATAAGATTCAAGCTTCCTATCTAAAGGATCCTTAAAAGGAAGTACTATCTTCCATAGGAATAGTGGTACGTTTAGCAAGAGTAGAAATAGCCCCATCAACTTTGGGGATTTTTTTCCCCAAAACTCTATAGATTTTTCTGGTAAAGGATACAATTTTTTAAACCTTGAAGAAGGAATAAAAGAAGTACCTGGCTTACTCCATTCCCTAGAAATCATATCAGAAATAGCCTTAGGAATAGGAAAAACCCCTGGAGAAACCACAGGAGGTTTAAAAACAGCATTTAAACGTTTATTAGACTGAACGTCAATAGGACTGGTTACCTTAATATCCAAAATAATTAACACTTCTTTTAATAAAGAACGCATATACTCTATTTAAAATAAATAAGTAGATTTGTCAGTGTCAATGTCTGAGGAAGGATCTTCTGTATCAGATAGATCCTCATCAGAAGAGGATAAATTATGTTGTTGGTCATTTGAAATTTCATCAACCTAATGAGAAGATTTAAAAGACCTTTACGTTTATTAGAAGGTGGAAATGCAGACAAAGCCTTCAAAATAGAATCAGAAACAAATTCTTTAAAATTTACGGGTATATCACGCACATTAGAAGATGAAGGAACTACAACTGGCAATGTGCTATTACTGATGGATACACTAACTGCATGTAAAAGTTTATCATGACAACTATTACAAATGACATTCGGTGAAATAATACCTAGCTTTGGTAGGACCGATGTCAGGCAGCAATGTTCAAGCAGAAACTTCTGAGGCAGGATCAGATAAAGACATCTTGCAAAATGTAAGAGAAAAAACAACATAAAAAGCAAAATTATCTATTTCCTTATATGACAGTTTCAGGAATAGGCCTCTGATAGAGAAAAAAATCAAGAGGCAAACATCAATGGGGTATTGAAATAAGGAAAAGTTTGGCGCCAAGTATGACGCACAACGTAACGTAAACTTTTTGGCGCCAAAAATAACCGGAAATGACACACTTGCGTCACTAATGATGAAACCGTGTGAAAGGTCTCGGCGTCAAGTATAACGCTGGAAATGACGAAGTTGCGTCAGACGTATTTTTCCGCGCCAAAAATATTTTCGCGACAAGAATGACGCAATAAAGTTTAGCATTTGACGCACCCGCTGGCCTAATGCCACCCACAATTTGCAAGAAGTAGTCAATTGAAAAAAGACTAAACCCCAGCTAAGAAAAATTTTTCTATAAAAGATGTTTATATTACCCAAATATGAAACTGACAGTCTGCAGAAGGAAATACATGAACCTGACTCATGGCAAATATAAGTACAATACATATATTTAGAACTTTATATAAATGCATATAGTGCCAAACCATAGCTGAGGTGTCTTAAGTAATAAAAAACATACTTACCAAAAGACACCCATCCACATATAGCAGATAGCCAAACCAGTACAGAAACAGTTATCAGTAGAGGTAATGGTAAATTGAGAGTATATCGTCGATCTGAAAAGGGAGGTAGGAGATGAATCTCTACGACCGATAACAGAGAACCTATGAAATAGACCCCCGTTAGGGAAATCATCGTATTCAATAAGTGATGCTCCCTTCACGTCCCTCTGACATTCGCTGTACTCTGAGAGGAATCGGGCTTCAACAATGCTGAGAAGCGCATATCAACGTAGAAATCTTAGCACAAACTTACTTCACCACCTCCATAGGAGGCAAAGTTTGTAAAACTGAATTGTGGGTGTGGTGAGGGGTGTATTTATAGGCATTTTGAGGTTTGGGAAACTTTGCCCCTCCTGGTAGGATTGTATATCCCATATGTCACTAGCTCATGGACTCTTGCCAATTACATGAAAGAAAAAGGACTTGGGACGTTTGAGGAGAAGCTGTGGCATGAGCCTAGACAGCCTCGTCCGGGGAGACATGGGCTAAAATAAACAATTATCGTTATTTTACACTTAGGAACAGACCTCTATTCCATTGATAGAAAAAAAACTATAAAAAAGAGTTATGATAATAATCCTTTATGCGAAGGAACTGTAATATAGAGATATGAATGTAACAAGCACCAAAGCAAAGAAAAGGATTTAAAAAACAAATGTTTTCCCCTTGGAATCCCTGATAATAATATAGATATTAAGAGACATTATCCCTAGTTTTATTAAACGGACACTGAACCCAAAAATTTTCTTTCATGATTCAGATAGAGCATGCAATTTTAAGCAGCTTTCAAATTTACTCCTATTATCAATTTTTCTTCATTCTCTTGCTATCTTTATTTGAAAAGCAAGAATATAAGTTTAGATGCCGGCCAATTTTGGTTCACAACCTGGGTTGTTCTTGCTGATTGGTTGCTTAATGTTAGCCACCATTAAAAAAGTGCTGTCCAGGGTCCTGAACCAAAAATTAGCTGGCTCCTTAGCTTAGATTCCTTTTTTTCAAATAAATATAGCAAGAGAGCAAAGAAAAATTGATAAAAGGAGTAAATTACAAAGTTGCTTAAAATTTCATGCTCTATCTGAATCATGAAAGAAAATTGGGTTTAGTATCCCTTTAACAAGATTGTTGCTAAAACACAAAAACTATTAAGGTTAAAGACTCCTCAGGATACCTGCCTGAAAATGCAGATGAACTGGAATTTAAACTAAACTAATTATTTTAAGCTGGATTTTTGCACTTCTGAGCAAACCAGAAGCTTCTTGCATTAATAGCTTGCTTGGAACAACCATTATTGCTATAAAATGATATACACAAGTTCTTTTAGGTTTCTGATTAAAAAACATTTATGATTTGATCCAAAAGGCTGCTTAAATGAAAACGGAACTAATTTGCACATCGTTCTACGATCCTGCTTTTTAAATCATTGCTTATGATGTGGAGACTAACCGACTGCAGACTGAAACTCAAAAGTACTGTATGCAAAACTACAGAGAAGAGCCTTTACTCTGTCTCACAACACTAACTCTCCAGGTCGATAAGATAGACACGACGCTCCGCTCTCTGTCAGAAAACGAGGCAGAGTTATCGAACTACAGCCCAAGATGGCGTTTCTCCTCCTGAGAAGGAGGCGGGACCACAAAGACGGCAAGTAAATGAGGCGTGTCATGAAATCACGCTTCATCCTGCCGCACAAAAAGGCATACTACAGTCTAAACAACAAAAAGTGCAGGGTACAGACATGAAAATAAAAAAAACATAATTTATGTAAGAACTTACCTGATAAATTCATTTCTTTCATATTAGCAAGAGTCCATGAGCTAGTGACGTATGGGATATACATTCCTACCAGGAGGGGCAAAGTTTCCCAAACCTCAAAATGCCTATAAATACACCCCTCACCACACCCACAATTCAGTTTAACGAATAGCCAAGAAGTGGGGTGATAAGAAAGGAGCGAAAGCATCAACAAGGAATTGGAATAATTGTACTTTATACAAAAAAATCATAACCACCACAAAAAAGGGTGGGTCTCATGGACTCTTGCCAATATGAAATAAATAAATTTATCAGGTAAGTTCTTACATAAATTATGTTTTCTTTCATGTAATTGGCAAGAGTCCATGAGCTAGTGACGTATGGGATAACAAATACCCAAGATATGGAACTGCACGCAAGAGTCACTAGAGAGGGAGGGATAAAATAAAGACAGCCAACTCCGCTGAAAAAACAATCCACAACCCAAATCAAAAGTTTTAATCTTTATAATGAAAAAAACTGAAATTATAAGCAGAAGAATCAGACTGAAACAGCTGCCTAAAGTACTTTTCTACCAAAAACTGCTTCTGAAGAAGAAAAAAACATCTAAATGGTAGAATTTATTAAAAGTATGCAAAGAAGACCAAGTTGCTGCTTTGCAAATCTGATCAACAGAAGCTTCATTCTTAAAAGCCCAGGAAGTAGAAACTGACCTAGTAGAATGAGCCGTAATCCTTTGAGGCGGGGATTTACCCGACTCCACATAAGCATGATGAATCAAAAGCTTTAACCAAGACGCCAAAGAAATGGCAGACGCCTTCTGACCTTTCCTAAAACCAGAAAAGATAACAAATAGACCAGAAGTCTTTCTGAAATCTTAGTAGCTTCAACAGAATATTTCAAAACTCTGACCACATCCAAAGAATGTAAGGATCTTTCCAAAGAATTCTTAGGATTTAGGACACAAGGAAGGAACAATAATTCCTCTATTAATGTTGTTAGAACTTGAGGTAAAAATTTAAATAAAGACAGCAAAACCACCTTATCCTGATGAAAAATCAGAAAAGGAGACTCACAAGAAAGAGAAGATAATTCAAAAACTCTTCTAGCAGAAGAGATGGCCAAAAGGAACAATACTTTCCATGAAAGTAATTCAATGTCCAAAGAATGCATATGCTCAAACGGAAGAGCCTGTTAAGCCCTCAGAACCAAATTAAGACTCCAAGGAGGAGAAATTGGCTTAATGACAGGCTTGATACGAACCAAAGCCTGAACAAAACAATGAATATCAGAAAGATTAGCAATTTTTTCTGTGAAACAGCACAGAAAGAGCAGAGATTTGTCCTTTCAAGGAACTTGCAGACAGAACCTTATGAAGAAACTATAAAATCCTAGGAATTTCGAGAGGGCGGAGCCAGCAGCAGCGATGGAAGCTGTGTAACTTCTGAGCTCCGTGACCCGGTTCCATAAACAGGCTCAAAACTACACACAAAGCCCTAATTTCCGCATAACAACATGCTCTCATGAAAGCCTTATAGACCAGGAGTCGCAAGAAAGCCTTATTAAGCAGATCCAGTGGATTTATTCCCGCCGTTGGGCCCCATCGCATCAATACCCGGCGATGCACTAACTTTTACACGGCCCGGAGCTAGACTGGTAACCGGGATTTAACTTCGTGCCTTGTCCGCCTAGGGGAATCCCTCCCCACCCTGACCGCTGACCTGGAACGCCACTCGGCGTAGTAACAGAGCCCCTTACCTACTCCCGTGTCCCACCGCCATCGCTAGGAGTAACCCACGCATGCAGCACTGAGGCCGCAACCGCACCATAAGAAGCCGGAGGACACCGACCCGGAGGTCACTTCTTCTACGGGTAAGGAGAGGGAAATAGCACCACCTGGGCTCAAACTAAAGACAGGGGGAGCGTAACAGGCCCAATTCTAACGGACAGGCATACACCCTGTGAAGACTAACCTCCTAGCCTAAAGCCAGTGGCGCGGGGCCTACAGATTTTTACTAGCGCAGCTTACCACGTGGCAGAGCAACCACGCGGCTGTGTATCTACCAGCACTACATCGATCCTAGGGGTTAGCAAGCCCACATAGCTGGCAGCACTGACACCTGCACCTGGCCTTTACTATATCATTGAACATTACACCATAAAACAGCGCACCTGGATTAGGTTTCTTATCTTCCCTCATAGCCACATTTGCTTTGAGAAGGAGACAGCAACATACTTTTACATCTTCCCACTGCTTAAATACAATGAATGCAAAGCGCTCCACGAAACTGACTAAACCCTCTAAGATGCACAACCACAGGGACAGTATGGTCGCTCAGTTTTTCTCACCCCCTGCTACAAAAGTTAGTGACAGTGTTGAATCTGCTAAGTCACCAAAAAAGAGAGTTCAGGCCTCACAATTACAAGAGGATGACACTGAAGAGAGCACACCAATCCCTAACACTATCCTCTCTACATTGGCATCCAAGCAGGATATAGCCGACATAATTCGCTCATGCATCAGGGAAGAGATAGCAGAATTAAAGCAGGACCTTCACTCAGTGGGCAACAGGGTGGAGGCCTTGGAGGAATTCACGGACCACCTTCAAGTGGAAATCAATGCAACTCAAGATTCAACTAACCATCATACAGCTCTTATAGCAGATCTCTTTGACAAAATTGAGGATCTGGAGAATAGGAGCCGCCGGAAAAACCTTAGAATTAGAGGTGTACCTGAATCGGTATTACCCAAAGACTTCCCTATTTATCTCCCGGCTTTATTCGCACACCTCAGAAACTCCACCCCCTCCACCGATATTCCTTGGGTTCGGGCACACAGAGCCCTCAGACCGAAGCCTCCAGACGCTGCTCCCCCCAGGGACATTATTATGAAGTTTAGAGAATTCAATGAAAAGGAAGAGCTCCTAAACCTCTCCCGTAGGCACCAGCCTGTGAAATTCAGGGGGGTTGTTCTCCAATTTTTCCAGGATCTCTCCCAACGCACATTACAAAGGAGGAGAGACCTTGCTCCTGTAACGTCTCTGCTCCGACAGAAGAAAATTCTATACAGGTGGGGATTCCCCTTTCATCTCTATGTTCTTCATGGAAACAGAAAGCTAGTCTGTAGAACCATGGAAGATGTCAACACCTTTTGCCAGGCACTAGAATTGGACCCCCCAGAAGATCTTCCCTCAGAGAACTCCCACGAACCTCCTAGAAAGAAACCTACAGGATCTGCCCAGAGAGAGTGGCAGCGTATACCTTCTAAATCCCAACCTAAACCGCTGGCCAAGTCCTCCGGCTCGCTCCCTAGAGCAACAACTTAGCTGGTCATTTTTATTTCAGTTACCTCTACGATTTGAACAATCTGTTTGAGGCCCTACCCGCTGCTACAATCTGGTCGTGGGGTAATGTATAGCCTCAATGGTCATTAATCTTTAACTGTTAAATGACTCCTGGTCCAGAAATTTTGGAAGTTTAGGAATTTAGGAATTATTATATTGTATTGTTAGAATTATTTTATCACTGTATTTGAGCATTAGTTAGTCTTAAACGTATAACATTTACTTTGGAAAGGGTCATAATCCCTCCCTTTTAACACCAAAAGTTCAATGTCAGTATTTGTACCTAGAGTTTACATGAGAAAATGTATGTTTTACTTTATATTTTTATTCATGTTATTTTTGCTTTGTGACAGAGATTCGGGTCCTAGGGCCTACTCAACACAGTATACTTGCTATACCCTACACCCACGCATGAATGCCTATCACCTATCGCAGTCATCAAACTATAGACACCAGATACACCAATACCATGGAAGGCCCCACTAAAACTCTCACCTTACTGAGCCAAAATACCAAGGGCTTGAATTCAGCACAAAAACGCTCACTAGCTATGAGAGATTTACGTAGGAAAGGGGGTGACATTCTCTTCCTCCAAGAGACCCATTTTTTAAAACACAAGGAACCTAGCTATTTTGGAGGTTTCTATACCCAAAGTTTTCACAGCTCATTTGATCACAAAAGGCACGGCGTAAGCATTCTTATTAGCAGGCAGATTCCTTTTACACATATTCATACTTTCACTGATACAGAGGGTAGGTTCTTATGTGTAACTGGCACCTTGTTTGGCTCCCCGGTGACACTGGTTAATCTTTATGCTCCCAACACCAGACAACTCCCTTTTTTCAAGAAAAGTTTTGCTCAGATTTTAGACCACACAATAGGTGCACTATATCTTGGGGGAGATTTCAACCTCCCCATTCAACCACACTTAGATTCTTCGAACCCCCGACCCACAACATCTAAACACACAATCAAACAACTATGGAAACTTTTGTTAGACCAAACACTGTTTGACACCTGGAGATTCATCCACCCTGAGAAGAGGGACTATACCTTCTTCTCTGCCCCTCATAGTTCATATAGTAGAATTGACTACCTTATTACTAACCAAAGAGGCCTTTCCAATGTTTTATCTTCCAAGCTCTCACATACAGTATGGTCAGACCACTCGGCAGTACTAACAACACTCAAATGGCCATCGGCTCCCAGTGGCAACTTCCAGTGGAAACTAGATGAGAGACTATTAGATTCCCCAACCCTGGTTTCCAATTTAGAAAAGCTTCTACAGGAGTATTTTAGATTTAACTCCCTACCGGAAACAGACCCTTTTGTTGTCTGGGAGGCTCACAAATGTTTTATCAGGGGGGAACTCATAAAACAACAAGCACAAGCTAGAAAGAATGCACGGCAGATGTATAAAACATCCACTGACCTCCTAGCCAAACTTGAATATGACCATAAACGAAACCCTTCCTCCCCCCATCTTTTAGCCGACTTAATGAAAGCTAGGAAAGCAGTTCATGACTTACAACTTAGTGAAGCTAATGCACTGGCCTTATTGACTAAACAAAAATTTTATTTCGAAAGTAACAGGGCGGGAAAACTCCTAGCGCGCTCCTTAAAGCTTAAAAAACTTAAAACCTTTATCCATGAGATTAAAACCCCTACGAACCAAACTGTTAATACCACCCCTGAAATACTTTCCCAATTTGAGGCGTATTATTCCAATCTCTACAACCTCACTAACCCTGACCGCCCCCCCGACCCCAGTAATGCCATAAACAACTATCTCCTAAGCACCCCGTTACCGCAACTCACTGATGCACAAGCGGCAGAATTAGACGAACCCTTCTCATTGACTGAACTCATAACCACCCTGAAAGATTTACCATCGGGCAAAAGTCCTGGCCCTGACGGACTCTCGGTCGCTTATTACAAAAAGTTTGCACCTAGCTTGCTTCCACAATTATGCACCTTATTTAACCTAGTTGACCAGGAACACCCCTTTCTCCCCCCCATGCTGGAGGCGCATATTTCTGTGATCCCTAAACCCGGAAGGCCCATAGACCACCCCTCTAACTTTCGTCCCATCTCGCTTTTAAACGTAGACGTTAAGCTTTATGCTAAACTCATAGCCACCAGACTCAATAAGATCCTCCCTCAACTGATCCACACAAATCAAGTGGGATTTGTCCCCCGAAGAGAAGCGCGAGACAACACCATCAAAATCCTAAATTTAATCGAATATACCCAGTCACAAAACATCCCATCTATCTTTCTAGCCATCGATGCCGAAAAGGCTTTCGATAGGTTGGATTGGTTGTTCCTTCGGTCTACGCTCACTCGATTTGGCCTGGGAAATAGACTCATTGAGAAAATATTTGCCTTATACCACACGCCGAAAGCCCGCATAAAGTTAAATGATTCTTTGTCAAATGCATTCCCTATATCAAATGGAACGAGGCAGGGCTGCCCCCTTTCCCCCATCTTGTTTATTCTGGCCATGGAGGTGCTTGCCTCCAAGATTAGGAATGACGAAAAAATTTACGGTATTCACATAGCAGACACTCACTACAAACTAACTCTCTATGCGGACGATATTTTATTTTCACTGACCTCCCCCTCACAGTCCCTAGAAGCACTTCTGCCGGTAATGGGTGCTTATAGCGCCCTCTCTAATTTCAAAATAAATAAGCAGAAATCAGAGTTCCTAGGTATCGATATCTCAAACCAGACAGCCCAGCAGATCACTAATTTATACCAATTTCGGTCCCAACCTTCTTCCATAAAATATCTAGGGATAAAGCTAACGACCTCAAAAGAAGCTCTATATCGCCAAAACCACCAACACCTTTTAGAATCCATTAGAACAGATATGGGAGCTTGGCGTAACAAATCTCTTTCCTGGCTTGGCAGAGTTCAAGCATTTAAGATGAGCATCCTGCCTCGCTTTTTATACATGTTCCAAACCCTACCCATCCAACCTCCCCTACACTACATTCGCAATGCGCAGTCCTTCGTTAATGGCTATATATGGGCCCACAAACGCCCTAGAATCTCTAAAACCACCCTCTACAGGAAAAGGGACGAGGGGGGACTAGGGGTACCCAACCTTTTATTTTACTCACAGGCAGCGCAACTAACTAGAATAGTCGACTGGTGCAAAAACAGTACTGACAAAGAATGGGTTAAGCTTGAACACGACCTATCCACTTCAAGAAGCCTAGGGTCGGTGTGTTGGACATATAGACAACATAGGACATTATCACCTCTCACACCCTCGTTAGTAACCGATACACTCTCCACATGGGACCATCTTATAAGTTCACAGAAAGGCATTTCGACCTTACCCTCGCCACTTACTCCCCTACTACACAACAAAGACTTCCCTCCACTACTCCAAAAACGGTCTCTGGAACTGTACACACTAGCTGCGGGTTTACCCTGCCACCTAGTCCTAGAAAAAGGCACCATCATACAAAAAACCGCCCTTGCGGACAGAAACATAAGCTTTTTTGAAAGATGGTTCGAATATTTACAACTAGCCCACTTTTTCTCCCACCACAAAGATAAACATAACTTGGTTAGAAATCTAAACCCATTCGAAACACTATGCCATTCCCCATTATTAGCGCAGGGCACTCTCTCAAAAATATATAAAATCTTAATTACCCTGCACTCCAAAAACCTTCCGTCATATACAAAAGCATGGGAAGCCGAGTTGGGGCATGAGATCCCATCTGAGACATGGGGCATAATATTCCAGCAAATGGGGAAGGCCCCTTCCTCAATGAGCATCACCGAGACGAACATAAAACTTTTAGAAAGGTGGTACCTTTACCCCAGCAGGCTTGCTAAAATTTACCCCCACACAGATCCACTATGTTGGAGAGACTGCAAACAAGTAGGAACACTCCTCCACATTTGGTGGACTTGCCCCACACTTCAGCCTTTCTGGCTGGACATCCACAGGGAAATTCAAAAGGTCCTCAACATCACTATCCCCTTCAACCCTATAACGCTATTATTCAACAAACCCCCTAAGATCAAATGCAAATACAGACAGGTCTTACTATATATTATGTTAAGTGGGGCTAAGCAACTGGTCCCTAGACTGTGGAAACAGCAACATATTCCTACCCAGAAAGAGTGGGTACAAAATGTCACTCTCCTTCTTTCCCTGGAAAGGTTTCACTATCAGAAAACAAAAAGGATGGATTTCTACTGCGCCATGTCTTTCTATTGGGAAACATACACCCACACACTTGCTAGAACTCCACCATAGCTAACTAAAAACTCTCTGGAACTTAGATACTTTGTGTAGCCAAATAACCCCCGTAGTTCATAGCAAAACTAGGATCTCTGTCACATTGCTCAGTTTAAATGTTAAGTGGAAGTTTCATCCACAAGTGTTATTTTAAAAAAAAGAAAAATCAACACAAGCTACTACGAACTTTGCCAGGACTTTATGTGAGACTCTACCAATACTTAGTCCTTTGGATCTGTATGCAGTAGATAGAACTGACCCGGCCCTTTGTATCTTTCTTCTTCATTGTATTATTGTTTATGATATATTACGCCGGACTATATCCATGGCAATTGTAAAATTATCATTTATACTAATAAAGCTTGTTTAAAAAAAAAAAAAAAAAAAAAAATCCTAGGAATTTCAAAAGAATGCCAAGAGAAATTATGAGAAGAGCATCATAAGATGTAAGTCTTCCAAACTCAATAATAAATCTTTCTAGACACAGATTTACGAACCTACAACATAGTATTAATCACTGAGTCAGAGAAACCTCTATGACTAAGCACTAAGCGTTTTAATTTCCATACCATCAAATTTAATAATTTGATTTCCTGACGGAAAAAACGAATCTTAAGATATAAGGTCTGGTCTAAATGGAAGTGACCAAGGTTGGCCACTGGACATCTGAACAAGAACCATATACCAAAACCTGAGCGGCCATGCAGGAGCCACCAGCAGCACAAACGATTGCTCCATGATGATTTTGAAAAATCACTCTTAAAAAGAAGAACCAGAAGGAGCAAAAATATAGGCAGATTGATAACTCCAAGGAAGTGTCAATGCATAAACTGTTTCCGCCTGAGGATCCCCGGACCTGAATAGGTACCTGGGAAGTTTTCTTGTTTAGATGAGATGCGATCAGAACTATTACTGGAAACCCTCACATCAGAACAATTTGAAAAAACACATCTGGGTAAAGAGACCATTCTCCCGGATGTAAAGCTTGATTGACAGAGATAATCCGCTTCCCAATTGTCTAAACCTGGGATATGGACCGCAGAAATTGGGCAGGAGCTGGATTTAGCCCAAGCAAGTATCAGAGATACTTCTTTCACAGCCTAAGGACTGAGAGTCCCACCCTGATGATTGACATATGCCACAGTTGTGACATTGTCTGTCTGAAAAACAATAACGTCTCTCTCTTCAAAAAGAAGTCAAAACTGAGAATGCACAGAGTTCCAAAATATTGAATGGTAATCTCGCCTCCTGAGATTTCCAAACCCCTTGTGCTGACAGATATCCCCAGACAGCCTCCCAACCTAAAAGACTTGCATCTGTAGTGATCAAGGTCCAGGTTGGATGAATCGAAGAGACCCGTAGAACTATATGATGGTGATCTAACCACCAAGTCAAAGATAGTTGAACATTGGAATTCAAAGATATTAAAAATGATATCCTAGAATCCCTGCACCATTAATTCAGCATAAAAAACTGGAAAGGTTTCATATGAAAATGAGCAAAGGGAATTGAATCCAATGCTGCAGCCATGAGACCTAAAACTTCCATGCATATAGCTACTGAAGGAAATAATATAGACTGAAGGTTCCGACAAACTGAACCCAATATAATTGTCTCCTGTCTGTTAGAGACAAAGACATTGACACAATCTATCTGGAAACCTAAAAAAGGTGACCCTTGTCTGAGCAACCAAGGATCTTTTGATAAAAAGATCCTCCAACCATGTCTTAGAAGAAACAACAAAAGTTGAATCGTATGAGATTCTGCAGAACGAAAAGACTGAGCCAGTACCACGAGATCGTCCAAAGAAGGAAACACTGAGAACCTTGAAAAGATTCTCAGAGCTGTCGCTAGACCAGAAGGAAAAGCAACAAATTGGTATTGCTTGTCAAAAAAAGAGAATCTCAGAAAATGAAAATAATCTGAATGAAAACAGAAGATCTGCATCTATTGTATCTATTGTAAACAAATAATGCCCTTACTGACCAAAAAGGCAGAATAGACCATATAAACACCATTCTGAAAGAAGGAACTCTTATATGACAAATCAAAATGATATTCTATCTTTGGGACAATGAATAGTTTTGAACAAAACCCCAAACCCTGTTCCTGAAATGGAACTGGTATGAATACCCCAGAAAACTCCAGGTCTGAGCAGCGCCTTGAGACCCCAACTGGTAACCAGCCGCGCCTCACAAGTACCCAACACATACAGGTCTGAAACATACTTCAGAAAAAGTGTGAGCCTTTACTGGAATAGCTGGAATATGCTAGAGAGAAAAAACTTCTCACAGGCGGTTTTACTCTAAATCCTATTCAGTACCCCAATCTAAGAAGTTTGGACAGAATTGAACCAAACAAATTTAAAAAAAGTCAAAACCTGCCCCTTACCAGCTAAGCTGGAATAAAAAAACGCACCTACATGCAAATTTGGGGGGCTGACTTTGATCTTTTAAATAGCTTAAATTCATTCCATGTTGAAGAAAGCTTCCTATTATAAACATGTTACTTGGGGAAGAATTAAGATTCCGTTCCTTATTAAGAACAAACTAATATAAGCTTAAGATTTACTCTTAGAACTCAATCTTGAAGCAACAAAAAACTCCCTTCCCCAGAGTAAAAGTTGGAAAAAATTGAATCCAATTGTGAACCAAATAATTGATTACCTTGGAAAAAAAGAAATATGCATTTTAGAAATCAAATTAGCATTCCAAGATTAAGTCACAAAGTTCTTCTAGCTAAAAATAGCTAAAGACATAGATTAAACCTCAATTGTGAAAATATCAAAAAATGATGACACAAATGAAATTATTAGCATGTTGATCAACTTAACAATGCTAAAACAAATAATAATCCAATACTTGTTGCACTAAAGTATCCAACCAGAAAGTTGAAGCATTTGCAACATCAGCCAAATAAATTGCAGGCCTAAGAAAAGGACCTGAAATAAAATAATTTTCCTAAAATAAGATACAAGTTTCCCATCTGAAGGAAAAAAAATAAATACTATTTTCTATAGGAATAGTAGTATGTTTAGCACGAGTAGAGATAGCCCCATTAACTTTGGGGATCTTCCTCAAAACTTTAAACTAACTGCCGGCAAAGGATACAATTTAAAAACCTTAAAGAAGGAATAAAAGAAGTCCCAGGCCTATTCCATTCCCTAGTATTATGAACTGGGGAAAAAAAAAAAACCTCTGAAGAAACTACAGGAGGTTAATGAGCAGAATTTAAATGTTAGCTAGTCTTAAATCAAAAGAACTAGACTCCTCAATATCCAATATAATCAACACCTTTTCAACAACGAATGTACTCTATTTAAAAATAAAAAAGTAGATTTGTTAGTGTCAAATATCTGATGAATTATATTCTAAATGAGAAAAAACATCATCAGAGAAGGATAATTCAGTATGTTGTCGGTCATTTAAAAATTCATCAACTAAATGAGAAGTTTAAAAAAGACCTATAAATTTTATTAGAAGGCGGGATGTCAGACAAAGCCTTTAGGATATTATCAGAAAAACATTCTCATAGATTCCTAGGTATATCTTGTACATTAGATGTAAAAAGAATAGCAATAGATAATGCATAAATACTAATGGACTCTGCATGTAAAAGTTTATCATGATAACTTATTACAAACCATAGCTAAAGATAAAATTCATAACAATAAAATAAATGAACTTAGCTTTGGTAGGACTGATATCAGTCATCAGGAATCCAACAGTATTTTCTGATACAGGAACAGTTTTTGGAATATCTTGCTATATGTAATAGAAAAACAACATATAAAGCAAAATTATCAAATTCCTTAAATGACAGTTTCAGGAATGGGGAAAAATGCAAACAGAACAAGCCTCTAGAAACCAGAAGCAACTAAAAAGTGAGACTTAAATAATGTAAAAAAACTGGCGCCAAGTATGACGCCCACATATTTTTTGGCGCCAAAAACGTCTATAATAAACACGAGAGTAAAAAATGACGCAACTACGTGAAACCTTCCGGCGTCAACTACGATGCCGGAAATGACGCCATTGACGTCAGACAAACGTCAATCTTGCGCCAAAAAAGTCTTGCGCCAAAAATGACGCAATAAATTCTAGCATTTTTTACACCCGCGAGCATAACAGCCCGCAATTTAAAGGAAAAAAGTCAATTGAAAATTTTGGGTAAGAAAAATATTTCATTCATATGCATTTTCCCAAAAAAGAAACTGACAGTCTGAAAGAAGGAAAATAAACTGATTGACCTGAATCATGGCAAATATAAGTATAAAACATATATTTAGAACTTTACATATAAAGTTCCAAACCATAGCTGAGAGTGTCATAAATAAAATAAGACTTACCTACCCAAAGACACTCATCTACATAAAGCCAAACCAGTACTGAAAAGAGAATCAGTAGAGGTAATGGTATATAAGAGTATATCGTCGATCTGAAAAGGGAGGTAGGAGAAGAAATCTCTACGACCGATAACAGAGAACCTATGAAATAGATCCCCTAGAGGAAGACCATGGTATTCAAATAGGCAATACTCTCTTCACATCCCTCTGACATTCACTGCACTCTGAGAGGAAAACCGGGCTTCAGCCTGCTGCGAAGCGCATATCAACGTAGAAATCTAGCACAAACTTACTTCACCACCTCCATGGGAGGCAAAGTTTGTAAAACTGAATTGTGGGTGTGGTGAGGGGTGTATTTATAGGCATTTTGAGGTTTGGGAAACTTTGCCCCTCCTGGTAGGAATGTATATCCCATACGTCACTAGCTCATGGACTCTTGTCAATTACATGAAAGAAAGGAAATTTATGCTTACCTGATAAATTGATTTCTTCTACGATATGACGAGTCCATGGATTTCATCCTTACTTGTGGGATTTATCCTCCTGCTAACAGGAAGTGGCAAAGAGCACCACAGCATAGCTGTATATATAGCTCCTCCCTTCCCTCCACCTCCAGTCATTCGACTAAAGTTAGGAAGAGAAAGGAAAAGCCAAAGGTGCAGAGGTGACTGAAGTCTATAAAAAATATAATATAATATAAATCTGTCTTAAAAATGACAGGGTGGGCCGTGGACTCGTCATATCGTAGAAGAAATCAATTTATCAGGTAAGAATAAATTTCCTTTTCTTCTACAAGATATGACGAGTCCACGGATTTCATCCTTACTTGTTGGATACAATACCAAAGCTACAGGACACGGATGAAAGGGAGGGACAAGATAGGAACCTAAACAGAAGGCATTAAACAAGCAATATCATCCAGCACCCAGGTCACTTGCAAGCCACATAGGGGTACCACCACACCATACCAGTGATACCAAGAGCAATCCAAATGATGTGGCAGCAATAAGTGAAGTAGAAATTTTTTTATTTAAGCACAGCAAACAACAGCAAAGTTTCAGCAACACCTTCCCTTAATCATGCATAAAACATTGTGGAGAAAACCATCCTAAAATACCTTTCACCACCAGGGGGCAGTGAAGAGGTGTTTCCTAGTTTAGGTATATTTAACTCTTTCCTAACCATGACTTATAAATAATAGAATGTCACCACATATATATATATATACAAACAACTGATACAAAAGTTAATATAAAAATTACAAAAAGTTGCATTTTTTACAAAAAGTTACATTTTTTTTAAAAATTAAATCAATGATACAAATAATATATACAGCAAGGATTACATCAAATTCATAAAGAATTAGAAAACAGATTATTCAATAAGACCACAATATTACTTCAGTAAAAAAGAAAATAAAGTGCTATAACATGCTACAAAAATACTGACAGATCCCAGTCTCTATTTAAACCAATTGGTTCTAGGGTACCTAGTTCAAATATCCAGAAGCGCTCTTTTTGATGCAACAAAAGTTCCCTATTCCCACCTCTCCTGGGTCTAGGGACAAAATCAATACTTTGAAAGCGAAGTTGATTAATTGCATGACCAACAGAATTAGAAGTGGCAGGCAACAGGGGCTAACTTATTATGAATCCTAATTGAACTTTATGCTCTATAATTCTGTGCCTAAAAGGCCTAGTGGTCTCTCCAACATAGCTCCGCCCACATGGGCATTTAATAAGGTAAATAAATTTTGAATGACAGGTAAAGAAATCCCTAATTTGAAATTTTTTACCAGAGCTTGGATGATAAAAGACTGATCCTTTGATCATGTTGCCTCAGCATGAGCATCCCAAACAAGGGTAACAACCATTATTCTTACTGGTTAAATATCTCTGATTATCTTTCAACAAGCCAGATCTAATGTACCCCCTAATCAGTTTTCAGTGTAAATTAAAACCCCTTTTAAAGGCAGGCATAGGTGGCTCTTGGAACTCAGAATTATTAGGATAGCATTTGGAAAGAAGAGGCCAATGCTTCTTAATGATGTTATTAATCCTATAACTTTGGGAATTAAATTCTGATACAAAGACAATACGCTGGAGGTAATCAAATCTATTATTTTTCTTGTCTTTTTTTATCAGAAGATAATAAAGTTTATCTAGGAATTAAAGAGAGACTGATTGCACCTCCCTTTCCAAAATACTTTTAGGATAGCCACGCTCCAGAAAACGATCTTTCATTTCACTTATTCGCAAATCAAACAACTGTTTATCTGTCACAAGTCTCCGCACTCTTAATAATTGACTCCTTGGGAGTGCTTTTAGCAAAGATAAAGGATGAGCACTATCAAAGTATAAAATACTGTTGCGGTCAGTTGGTTTTCTAAAAAGGTCTGTCATTAAAGAACCTCTTGAATTAATCACTCTAGACTCCCAAGGAGTCAATTATTAAGAGTGCGGAGAATTCTGACAGATAAACAGTTGTTTGATTTGCGAATAAGTGAAAACATAATTTATGCTTACCTGATAAATTCCTTTCTTCTGTAGTGTGATCAGTCCACGGGTCATCATTACTTCTGGGATATTACTCCTCCCCAACAGGAAGTGCAAGAGGATTCACCCAGCAGAGCTGCATATAGCTCCTCCCCTCTACGTCACTCCCAGTCATTCGACCAAGGACCAACGAGAAAGGAAAAGCCAAGGGTGAAGTGGTGACTGGAGTATAAATTAAAAAATATTTACCTGCCTTAAAAACAGGGCGGGCCGTGGACTGATCACACTACAGAAGAAAGGAATTTATCAGGTAAGCATAAATTATGTTTTCTTCTGTTAAGTGTGATCAGTCCACGGGTCATCATTACTTCTGGGATACCAATACCAAAGCAAAAGTACACGGATGACGGGAGGGATAGGCAGGCTCTTTATACAGAAGGAACCACTGCCTGAAGAACCTTTCTCCCAAAAATAGCCTCCGATGAAGCAAAAGTGTCAAATTTGTAAAATTTGGAAAAAGTATGAAGCGAAGACCAAGTTGCAGCCTTGCAAATCTGTTCAACAGAGGCCTCATTCTTGAAGGCCCAAGTGGAAGCCACAGCTCTAGTAGAATGAGCTGTAATTCTTTCAGGAGGCTGCTGTCCAGCAGTCTCATAAGCTAAACGAATTATGCTACGAAGCCAAAAAGAAAGAGAGGTAGCGGAAGCGTTTTGACCTCTCCTCTGCCCAGAGTAAATGACAAACAGAGAAGACGTTTGTCGAAATTCCTTAGTTGCCTGTAAGTAAAATTTTAGAGCACGGACTACATCCAGGTTGTGCAGTAGACGTTCCTTCTTTGAAGAAGGATTTGGGCATAAAGAAGGAACAACAATCTCTTGATTGATATTCCTGTTAGTAACTACCTTAGGTAAGAACCCAGGTTTAGTATGCAGGACTACCTTATCCGAATGAAAAATCAAATAAGGAGAATCACAATGTAAGGCTGATAATTCAGAGACTCTTCGAGCCGAGGAAATAGCCATTAAAAATAGAACTTTCCAAGATAACAACTTTATATCAATGGAATGAAGGGGTTCAAACGGAACGCCCTGTAAAACATTAAGAACAAGGTTTAAACTCCATGGTGGAGCAACAGTTTTAAACACAGGCTTAATTCTGGCCAAAGCCTGACAAAAAGCCTGGACGTCAGGAACTTCTGACAGACGTTTGTGTAACAGAATGGACAGAGCTGAGATCTGTCCCTTTAATGAACTAGCAGATAAACCCTTTTCTAAACCTTCTTGGAGAAAAGACAATATCCTAGGAATCCTAACCTTACTCCAAGAGTAACCTTTGGATTCACACCAATATAGGTATTTACGCCATATCTTATGGTAAATCTTTCTGGTAACAGGTTTCCTAGCCTGTATTAAGGTATCAATAACTGACTCAGAAAATCCACGTCTTGATAAAATCAAGCGTTCAATTTCCAAGCAGTCAGCTTCAGAGAAGTTAGATTTTGATGTTTGAAGGGACCCTGTATCAGAAGGTCCTGTTTCAGAGGTAGAGACCAAGGTGGACAGGATGACATGTCCACCAGGTCTGCATACCAAGTCCTGCGTGGCCACGCAGGTGCTATTAGAATCACTGATGCTCTCTCTTGTTTGATTCTGGCAATCAATCGAGGAAGCAACGGGAAGGGTGGAAACACGTAAGCCATCCTGAAGTCCCAAGGTGCTGTCAGAGCATCTATCAGGACTGCTCCTGGATCCCTGGATCTGGACCCGTAACGAGGAAGCTTGGCGTTCTGTCGAGACGCCATGAGATCTATCTCTGGTTTGCCCCAACGTCGAAGTATTTGGGCAAAGACCTCCGGATGAAGTTCCCACTCCCCCGGATGAAAAGTCTGACGACTTAAGAAATCCGCCTCCCAGTTCTCCACTCCCGGGATGTGGATTGCTGACAGGTGGCAAGAGTGAGACTCTGCCCAGCAAATTATCTTTGATAATTCCATCATAGCTAGGGAGCTTCTTGTCCCTCCCTGATGGTTGATGTAAGCTACAGTCGTGATGTTGTCCGACTGAAACCTGATGAACCCCCGAGTTGTCAACTGGGGCCAAGCCAGGAGGGCATTGAGAACTGCTCTCAATTCCAGAATGTTTATTGGCAGGAGACTCTCCTCCTGACTCCATTGTCCCTGAGCCTTCAGAGAATTCCAGACGGCACCCCAACCTAGAAGGCTGGCGTCTGTTGTTACAATTGTCCAGTCTGGTCTGCTGAATGGCATCCCCCTGGACAGATGTGGCCGAGAAAGCCACCATAGAAGAGAATTTCTGGTCTCTTGATCCAGATTCAGAGAAGGGGATAAGTCTGAGTAATCCCCATTCCACTGACTTAGCATGCACAGTTGCAGTGGTCTGTGTTGAATGGAATGAAGGGTGCGGCAAGCACTTTGAAGTCTTGTTAGCCTGTCCTCTGTCAGGTAAATCTTCATTTCTACAGAATCTATAAGAGTCCCCAGGAAGGGAACTCTTGTGAGTGGAACGAGTGAACTTTTCTTTTCGTTCACCTTCCATCCATGTGACCTTAGAAATGCCAGCACTAACTCTGTATGAGACTTGGCAGTTTGAAAGCTTGAAGCTTGTATCCGAATGTCGTCTAGGTATGGAGCTACCGAGATTCCCCGCGGTCTTAGTACTGCCAGAAGAGCACCCAGAACCTTTGTGAAGATTCTTGGAGCTGTAGCCAATCCGAATGGAAGAGCCACAAACTGGTAATGCCTGTCTAGGAAGGCAAACCTTAGGTACCGATAATGATCTTTGTGAATCGGTATGTGAAGGTAAGCATCTTTTAAATCTACAGTGGTCATGTATTGACCCTCTTGGATCATAGGTAAAATTGTCCGAATAGTCTCCATCTTGAACGATGGAACTCTTAGGAATTTGTTTAGGATCTTTAAGTCCAGGATTGGTCTGAAAGTTCCCTCTTTTTTGGGAACCACAAACAGATTTGAGATCTGTTCCGATCGTGGAACTGGATGGATTACTCCCATTAACAAGAGCTCTTGTACGCAGCGTAGAAACGCCTCTTTCTTTGTCTGGATTGTTGACAATCTTGACAGATGAAATCTCTCTCTTGGAGGAGAGTATTTGAAGTCCAGAAGGTATCCCTGAGATATTATCTCTAGCGCCCAGGGATCCTGAACATCTCTTGCCCAAGCCTGGGCGAAGAGAGAAAGTCTGCCCCCCACTAGATCCGATCCCGGATCGGGGGCCCTCAATTCATGCTGTTTTAGGGGCAGCAGCAGGTTTCCTAGTCTGCTTGCCCTTGTTCCAGGACTGGTTAGGTTTCCAGCCTTGTCTGTAGCGAGCAACAGCTCCTTCCTGTTTTGGTGCAGAGGAAGTTGATGCTGCTCCTGCTTTGAAATTACGAAAGGAACGAAAATTAGACTGTCTAGTCTTGGCTTTGGCTTTGTCCTGAGGCAGGGCATGGCCTTTACCTCCAGTAATGTCAGCGATAATCTCTTTCAACCCGGGCCCGAATAAGGTCTGCCCTTTGAAAGGTATATTAAGCAATTTAGACTTAGAAGTAACATCAGCTGACCAGGATTTTAGCCACAGCGCCCTGCGTGCCTGAATGGCGAATCCTGAATTCTTCGCCGTAAGTTTAGTAAGATGTACTACGGCCTCCGAAATGAATGAATTAGCTAGTTTAAGGACTCTAAGCCTGTCCGTAATGTCGTCCAGAGTAGCTGAACCAATGTTCTCTTCCAGAGACTCAATCCAGAATGCCGCTGCAGCCGTGATCGGCGCAATGAATGCAAGGGGTTGCAATATAAAACCTTGTTGAACAAACATTTTCTTAAGGTAACCCTCTAACTTTTTATCCATTGGATCTGAAAAAGCACAGCTATCCTCCACCGGGATAGTGGTACGCTTAGCTAAGGTAGAAACTGCTCCCTCCACCTTAGGGACCGTTTGCCATAAGTCCCTTGTGGTGGCGTCTATTGGAAACATTTTTCTAAATATCGGAGGGGGTGAGAACGGCACACCGGGTCTATCCCACTCCTTAGTAACAATTTCAGTAAGTCTCTTAGGTATAGGAAAAACCTCAGTACTCGTCGGTACCGCAAAATATTTATCCAACCTACACATTTTCTCTGGTATTGCAACTGTGTTACAATCATTCAGAGCCGCTAACACCTCCCCTAGTAATACACGGAGGTTTTCCAGTTTAAATTTAAAATTTGAAATATCTGAATCCAGTCTGTTTGGATCAGAACCGTCACCCACAGAATGAAGTTCTCCGTCCTCATGTTCTGCCACCTGTGACGCAGTGTCTGACATGGCCCTAATATTATCAGCGCACTCTGTTCTCACCCCAGAGTGATCACGCTTACCTCTTAGTTCTGGTAATTTAGCCAAAACCTCAGTCATAACAGTAGCCATATCCTGTAATGTGATTTGTAATGGCCGCCCAGATGTACTCGGCGCTACAATATCACGCACCTCCCTCTGAGCGGGAGATGTAGGTACTGACACGGGAGGCGAGTTAGTCGGCATAACTCTCCCCTCGTTGTTTGGTGAAATTTGTTCAATTTGTACAGATTGACTTTTATTTAAAGTAGCATCAATACAGTTAGTACATAAATTTCTATTGGGCTCCACTTTGGCATTGCAACAAATGACACAGGTATCATCCTCTGAATCAGACATGTTTAACACACTAGCAAATAAACTTGCAACTAGGAAATACAATTCAATTAGAATAATATTAAAACGTACTGTGCCTTTAAGAAGCACAGAAGATCTATGACAGTTGAAAATTAATAAATTGAAACAGTTATAGCCTCAATCCTTGTAAACAACACAACTTTAGCAAAGGTTTAATCCCATTAGCAAAGATAACAAATTCTGAAAGCAGGAAACAAATTACAGAATAAACGTTTTTTATCTCAGTCAAACTATAATTCTCACAGCTCTGCTGAGAGAAATTACCTCCCTCAAAATAAGTTTTGAAGACCCCTGAGCTCTGTAGAGATGAACCGGATCATGCAGGGAATACAATGAGTTGCTGACTGAAATATTTGATGCATAGAAAAAGCGCCAAAAAAACGGCCCCTCCCCCTCACACACAGCAGTGAGGGAGAACAGAAACTGTCAGAAAAACAGATTAAGCAACTGCCAAGTGGAAAAATAGTGCCCAAACATTTATTCACACAGTACCTCAGCAAATGAAAACGATTTTACATTCCAGCAAAAACGTTAAACATAATCTCTAGTTATTAAACAGCTTTATGTATTTCTTACAGTGTAATTCTAGTGAAGTACCATTCCCCAGAATACTGAAGTGTAAAGTATACATACATGACATTATATCGGTATGGCAGGATTTTCTCATCAATTCCATTGTCAGAAAATAAAAACTGCTACATACCTCTATGCAGATTCATCTGCCCGCTGTCCCCTGATCTGAAGTTTACCTCACTCCTCAGATGGCCGAGAACAGCAATATGATCTTAACTACTCCGGCTAAAATCATAGCAAAACTCTGGTAGATTCTTCTTCAAACTCTGCCAGAGAGGTAATAACACACTCCGGTGCTATTTTAAAATAACAAACTTTTGATTGAAGGTATAAAACTAAGTATAATCACCATAGTCCTCTCACACATCCTATCTAGTCGTTGGGTGCAAGAGAATGACTGGGAGTGACGTAGAGGGGAGGAGCTATATGCAGCTCTGCTGGGTGAATCCTCTTGCACTTCCTGTTGGGGAGGAGTAATATCCCAGAAGTAATGATGACCCGTGGACTGATCACACTTAACAGAAGAAATGAAAGATCGTTTTCCGGAGCGTGGTTATCCTTAAAGTATATTGGAAAGGGAGGTTCAATCAGTCTCCTTAATTCCTAGAGAAACTTTATTATCTTCTGATAAAAAAGACAAGAAAAATAATAGAGGTGATGACCTCCAGCTTATGGTCTTTGTATCAGAATTTAATTCCCAAAGTTATAGGATTAATAACATCATTAAGAAGCATTGGCCTCTTCTTTCCAAATGCTATCCTAATAATTCTGAGTTCCAAGAGCCTCCTATGCCTGCCTTTAAAAGGGGTTTTAATTTACACCAAAAACTGATTAGGGCGGACATTGGATCTGGCTTGTTGAAAGATAATCAGAGATATTTAACCAGTAAGAATAATGGTTGTTACCCTTGTTTGGGATGCTCATGCTGCGGCAACATGATCAAAGGATCAGTGTTTTATCATCCAAGCTCTGGTAAAAAATATCAAATTAGGGATTCCTTTACCTGTCATTCAAAATTTGTTATTTACCTTATTAAAAACCCATGTGGGCAGAGCTATGTTGGAGAGACCACTAGGCCTATTAGGGAAAGAATCATAGAACATAAAAGTTCAATTAGGATTCATAATAAGTTAGCCCCTGTTGCCTGCCACTTTAATTCTGTTGGTCATGCAATTAATCAACTTCGCTTTCAAATGATTGATTTTGTCCCTAGACCCAGGAGAGGTGGGAATAGGGAACTTTTGTTACATCAAAAAGAGCGCTTCTGCATATTTGAACTAGGTACCCTAGAACCAATTGGTTTAAATAGAGACTGGGATCTGTCAGTATTTTTGTAGCATGTTATAGCACTTTATTTTCTTTTTTACTGAAGTAATATTGTGGTCTTATTGAATAATCTGTTTAATAATACTTTATGAATTTGATGTAGTCCTTGCTGTATATAATATATGTATCATTGATTGAATTTTTTTTTAAAAATGTAACTTTTTGTAAAAAAATGCAACTTTTTGTAATTTTTATATTAACTTTTGTATCAGTTGTTTGTATATATATGTGGTGACATTCTATTATTTATAAGTCATGGTTAGGAAAGAGTTAAATATACCTAAACTAGGAAACACCTCTTCACTGGCCCCTGGTGGTGAAGGGTATATTAGGATGGTTTTCTCCACAATGTATTATGCATGATTAAGGGAAGGTGTTCCAGAAACGTCGCTGTTTGCTGTGCTTAAATAAAATTTATTCTACTTCACTTATTGCTGCCAAATCTTTTGGATTGCTCCACCTAAACAGAAGGCACCACTGCTTGAAGAACCTTTCTCCCAAAAGCAAAAATATAAAATTTGGAAAATTTGGAAAAAGTGTCAAGAGACGACCAAGTTGCAGCCTTGCAAATCTGTTCAACAGAAGCATAATTTTTAAATGCCCATTAAGGAAACCACTGCCCTAGTAGAATGAGCCGTAATTCTTCCAGGAGGCTGCTGTCCAGCAGTCTCGTATGCCAGATGGATGATACTCTTCAGCCAAAAAGAAAGAGAAGTAGCCGTAGCTTTCTGACCCTTATGCTTTCCAGAAAAAACAATGAATAAAGAAGATGATTGACGGAAATCCGTAGTCGCCTGCAAGTAAAACTTCCGGGCACGGATCACGTCCAGGTTATGCAACATACGCTCCTTCTTAGAAGAAGGGTTAGGACATAAACAATTTCCTGATTAATATACTTATTAGAAACAACCTTAGGAAGGAAACCAGGTTTGGTACTTAAAACCACCTTATCAGAATGGAAGATAAGATAAGGTGTATCACATTGTAACGCTGAAAGCTCAGAAACTCTACGAGCAGAAGAAATAGCAACCAAAAACCAAAAATTTGGCCAAAGCCAACTGAGGCCACGTCTGGAGCGTATTGAATATTGCTCTCAATTCCAGAATATTGATTGGAAGTAGAGACTCCACCTGAGTCCATACACCCTGAGCCTTCAGGGAATTCCAGACTACACCCCAAACTAGTAGACTGGCGTCCGTTGTAACTATCACCCAAAAGGGTCTGCGGAAACACGTCCCTTGGGACAGATGATCCGGCGACAACCACCAAAGAAGAGAGTTTCTGGTCTCTTGGTCCAGATTTATCTGAAGAGATAAATTTGCATAGTCTCCATTCCACTGTCCGAGCATGCACAGTTGCAGTGGTCTGAGATGAAACCGAGCAAACGGAATGATGTCCATTGCCGCCACCATCAATCCAATTACCTCCATGCACTGAGCCACTGATGGCCGAGGATTGGACTGAAGGGCTCGGCATGTATTTAAAATCTTTGACTTTCTGACCTCCGTCAGAAAAATCTTCATGGCTATAGAATCCATCAGAGTTCCCAAGAAGGGAAACCTTTGTCTGTGGAATTAGTGAACTTTTCTCTAGATTCACCTTCCATCCGTGAGTTCTCAGAAAGGACAACACTGTGTCTGTATGAGACTTTGTTAGAGGATAAGTCGACACCTGAATCAAAATATCATCCAGATAAGGCGCCACTGCTATGCCCCGCGGCCTGAGAACCGCCAGAAGGGACCCTAGAACCTTCGTGAAGATCCTGGGTGCTGTGGCCAACCCGAAGGGAAGAGCCACGAACTGAAAATGTTTGTCCAGGAAGGCAAACTTTAGGTACTGATGATGATCCTTGTGAATAGGAATATGAAGGAATGCATCCTTCAAGTCCACGGTAGACATATATTGACCCTCCTGGATCATTGGTAAAATTGTTCGAATAGTCTCCATCTTGAAAGATGGGACTCTGAGAAACTTGTTTAGACTTTTGAGATCTAAAATAGGTCTGAGCGTTCCCTCTTTTTTTGGGGAACCACGAAAAGATTTGAGTAAAACCCCTGTCCCTGTTCCAGTCTTGGAACGGGACAAATTACTCCCATAGTAGAGAGGTCTTTTACACAACGTAAGAACGCCTCTCTTTTTATCTGGTCTACAGACAATCGTGAAAGAAGAAATCTCCCTCTTGGGAGAAAACTTTTGAATTCCAGTTGATACCCGTGGGTCACGATTTCCAGTGCCCAGGGGTCCTGAACATCTCTTGCCCAAGCCTGGGAAAAGAAAGAAAGTATGCCCCCTGCTAGATCCGGTCCCGGATCAGGGGCCGCCTCTTCATGCTGTCTTGGTAGTAGCAGCGGGCTTCTTGGGTTGTTTACCCTTGTTCCAAGCCTGGTTGGGTCTCCAGACGGACTTGGCAAAATTCCCTTCCTGTTTTGCGGAGGATGAGGAAGAAGAGAGTACTCCTTTAAAGTTCCGAAAGGAATGAAAATTATTTTGTTTACCTCTCATCTTAATAGTCTTATCCTGAGGTAGAAGATGACCTTTACCTCCAGTAATGTCAGAAATGATTTGACTTAGATGACAAATCGGCAGACCACGATTTTAACCATAACGCTCTACGTTCCAACTTAGCGATTTGAAAGGCTGCATTTGTGATAAAAGAATTAGCCAGCTTAAGGGCCTTAATTCTATCTAAAATATCAGGAGTCTCAGTCTTAAGAGATTCTTCTAAAGCATCAAACCAGAAAGCCGCTGCAGTAGTAACTGGAACATTGCAGGCTGTCGGTTGTACAAGGAAACCATGAAGAATAAATAACTTTTTTTAGAAGACCCTCCAATTTCTTATCCATAGGGTCTTTGAAAGCACAGCTGTCCTCAATAGGAATAGTTGTACGCTTAGCCAGGGTAGATATAGCTCCCTCCACCTTAGGGACTAACTGCCAAGAGTCCCGAACGGTGTCCGATATGGGATACATTTTCTTAAAATTAGGAGGAGGAGAAAACGGTATACCCGGTCTGTCCCACTCCTCCTTGATAATCTCCGAGATTCTCTTAGGAACCGGAAAAACATCAGTGTAAGCGGGGACTTCTAGATATTTGTCCATTTTACACAATTTCTCTGGTGGTACCATAACAGGGTCACAGTCATCCAGAGTCGCTAAGAACTCCCAAAGTAACAGGCGGAGGTGTTCCAGCTTAAATTTAAAGGACATGACGTCCGAATCTGTCTGAGGTAACACACTTCCCGATTCCGAAAGTTCTCCCTCAGACAAAAGTTCCCTGACCCCCAACTCAGATCCCTGTGAGGGTACATCGGAAATAGCCAACAAAGCGTCAGAGGACTCAGTATTCACATGGATTCCTGTCCTACTGCATTTGCCCTGTAACACTGGTAACTTAGATAATACCTCTGTAAGGGTAGTTGACATAACTGCAGCCATATCCTGCAGAGTAAAAGAATTAGACGCGGTTGAGGAACTCGGCCTTAAGTGGGCGTTAAAGGTTGTGACACTTGGGGAGAATTAGGCGGCATATCCTGATTCTCTTCAGACTGAGAATCATCCTTAGACACACTTTCTTTACATAAAATATGCTTTTTACATTATAAAGCCATTTCAGTACAAGAGGTACACAAAGTAAGAGGGGGTTCCACAATGGCCTCTAAACACATAGAACAAGGAGTTTCCTCAAGTTCAGACATGTTAAACAGACTAGCAATAGCCACAATAGTCGCTTTTAACCTTATTTATAGAGATTCAAAAAAAATTTAAAAAAAAATGTACTGCGCCTTTAAATAATAAAAGCGCAACAATTTTTCTGAATAACACCAAAAACGATTTTTCAGCACTAAAAAGTATAATAAGCAGTTCAAATTAGCCAAAAATAATTGCACAATTTGAGAGAAAATGCAAAATCACATTTTAAAGCGTCTTTATTTGTAAATAGGTTTTAAAAAACGATAACAGCCCCTGCACCTCGCCACAGCTCTGCTGTTGCGCCTACCTGCCCCCAGGGTGCTCAAGACAATCAATAACGATCAGGTGACTGAAACTCAAACTTAGGCCCCACCGGAGCTAGTGCCTGCTGCCTTCTAGTGAAGAGAAAACTGTGCTTCTAAGCGCGCGAAATAGGCCCCGCCCAACATGGGCGTCACATTAACTGTCTCCATAACCGCATGGGAAGCGGTTTTAATAAGCCATGTGGTCCCCTAATGTCTTCACCCAAACATATCACTATGCCAAGTAATAAAATTAGAAAGTCTCAGCTGCCTCTCCCAGTCTCCCAGTCACATAACATAGTAATCAATATACAAAAAACAGAATTTATGTTTACCTGATAAATTTCTTTCTCCTACGGTGTATCCGGTCCACGGCTTCATCCTTACTTGTGGGATATTCTCTTCCCCTACAGGAAGTGGCAAAGAGAGCACACAGCAGAGCTGTCCATATAGCTCCATTCAGGCTCCGCCCCCCCAGTCATTCGACCGACGGTTAGGAGAAAAAGGAGAACCATAAGGTGCAGTGGTGACTGTAGTTTACAAAAAATAAATTTAAACCTGACCAAAATGCCAGGGCGGGCCGTGGACCGGATACACCGTAGGAGAAAGAAATTTATCAGGTAAACATAAATTCTGTTTTCTCCTACATTGGTGTATCCGGTCCACGGCTTCATCCTTACTTGTGGGAACCAATACCAAAGCTTTAGGACACGGATGAAGGGAGGGAACAAGTCAGGTAACCTAAACGGAAGGCACCACTGCTTGCAAAACCTTTCTCCCAAAAATAGCCTCCGAAGAAGCAAAAGTAATGAATTTGTAAAATTTGGCAAACGTATGCAGTGAAAACCAAGTTGCTGCCTTACAAATCTGTTCAACAGAAGCCTCATTCTTGGAAGCCCATGTGGAAGCCACAGCTCTAGTAGAGTGAGCTGTAATTCGTTCAGGAGGCTGCCTTCCAGCAGTCTCATAAGCCAACCGGATGATGCTTTTCAGCCAGAAAGACAGAGAGGTCGCAGTCGCCTTTTGACTTTTCCTCTTGCCAGAATAGACGACAAACAAGGACGATGTTTGTCTGAAGTCTTTAGTTGCTTTTAGATAAAACTTTAAAGCACGAACCCCATCAAGATGGTGTAACAGACGTTCCTTGTTAGAAACTGGATTAGGACACAGAGAAGGAACAACTATTTCCTGGTTGATATTCTTATTGGAAACCACTTTTGGAAGAAAACCAGGTTTGGTACGTAAAACGACCTTATCTGTATGAAACACCAGATAGGGTGAATTACACTGCAAAGCAGACAATTCAGAAACTCTTCTCGCAGAAGAAATAGCTACAAAAAAACAAAACTTTCCAAGATAGTAACTTAAAATCTATGGAATGTAGAGGTTCAAACGGAACCCCTTGAAGAACTGAAAGAACTAAATTTAGACTCCATGGAGGAGCCACAGGTCTGTAGACAGGCTTGATTCTGACTAAAGCCTGTACAAACCCTGAATATCTGGCATGGCTGCCAGACGCTTGTGTAACCAAACAGACAGAGCAGATATCTGTCCCTTAAAAGAACTAGCTGACAGACCTTTCTCCAATCCTTCTTGGAGAAAAGATAGTATCCTTGGAATCCTAATCTTACTCCATGAGTAACCCTTGGATTCGCACCAGCAAAGATATTTCCGCCATATCTTATGGTAAATTTTCCTGGTGACATATTCACCAGGTCTGCATACCAAGTCCTGCGTGGCCACGCAGGAGCTATTAGAATTACCGAAGCCTTCTCCTGCTTGATCCTGGCTACTAGCCGGGGGAGAAGGGGAAACGGTGGAAAGACATAAGCTAGATTGAACGACCAAGGCGCTACTAAGGTATCTACCAATGTCGCCTTGGGATCCCTGGACCTGGACCCGTAACGTGTAGCTTTGAAGTTCTGACGTGACGCCATCAGATCCAGATCTGTAATGCCCCATAGCTGGGTCAGCTGAGCAAAAAACCTCCGGGTGGAGTTCCCACTCCCCCGGATGGAAAGTCTGAAGACTCAGATAATCCGCTTCCCAGTTGTCCACTCCTGGGATGTGAATTGCTGATAGATGGCAGGAGTGATCCTCTGCCGATTTGATGATCTTGGATACCTCCCTCATCGCCAGGGAACTCCTTGTTCCCCCCTGATGATTGATGTACGCAACAGTCGTCAAGTTGTCCGACTGAAAACTGATGAATTTGGCCTCCGCTAGTTGAGGCCATGCCTGGAGCGCATTGAATATCGCTCTCAATTCCAAAATGTTTATCGGGAGAAGAAATTCTTCCCGAGACCATAGACCCATAACCTTCAGGGACTTCCAGACCGCGCCCCAGCCTAAGAGGCTGGCGTCGGTCGTGACAATGATCCACTTCGGTCTTCGGAAACTCATTCCCTGAGACAGGTGATCCTGAGACAACCACCAGAGGAGTGAGTCTCTGGTTTGCTGGTCCATCTGAATCTGGGGAGACAAATCTGCATAATCCCCATTTTATTGTTTGAGCATGCACAGTTGCAATGGTCTTAAATGAATTTGAGCAAAAGGAACCACGTCCATTGCCGCAACCATTAGTCCTGTTACCTCCATGCACTGAGCTATGGAGGGTTGAGGAATGGATTGAAGAACTCGACAAGTGTTCAAAAGTTTTAGTTTCCTGACCTCTGTCAGAAAGATTTTCATTTCTACCGAGTCTATTATTGTTCCCAGGAAGGGAACCCTTGTGAACGGGGACAGAGAACTTTTTTCTATGTTCACCTTCCACCCGTGAGACCTTAGAAAGGCTAGAACAATGTCCGTATGAGCCCTTGCTTTGTGAAAAGACGACACCTGTATTAAATGTCGTCTAGTTAAGGTGCTACTGCAATGCCCCTTGGCCTTAGCACCGCTAGAAGGGACCCTAGCACCATTGTGAAAATTCTCGGAGCAGTGGCCAATCCGAAGGGAAGAGCCACGAACTGGTAATCCGAATGGTTTCCATTTGGAATGATGGAACTCTGAGTAATTGGTCTAGGATCTTTAAATCCAAAATTGGCCTGAAAGTTCCTTCCTTTTTGGGAACTTCAAACAGGTTTGAGTAAAATCCCAGTCCTTGTTCTGCTGTTGGAACTGGGTTTATCACTCCCATTTTTAAAAGGTACTAAACGCAATGTAAGAATGCTTGTCTCTCAATCTGGTCTAAAGATAAGCGAGACAAGTGGAACCTTCCCCTTGGAGGAAGGTCCTTGAATTCTAGAAGATACCCCTGAGAGACAATTTCTAGTGCCCAGGGGTCCGGAACATCTCTTGCCCAGGCCTGAGCAAAGAGAGAAAATCTGCCCCCTACTAGATCCGGTCCCGGATCGGGGGCTACCCCTTCATGCTGTGTTGGTAGCAGCAGCAGGTTTTTTGGCCTGTTTACCCTTGTTCCAGCCTTGCAATGGTTTCCATGCTGGTTTGGGCTGGGGTGCGTTACCCTCTTGCCTAGTGGCTGTAGAGGTAGAAGCCGGTTCGTTCCTGAAATTGCGAAAGGAACGAAAATTAGACTTATTTTCAACTTTGAAAGGTCTATCCTGTGGAAGGGCATGGCCCTTTCCCCCAGTGATATCTGAAATAATTTCTTTCAACTCTGGCCCGAATAGGGTCTTACCTTGAAAGGAATATTAAACAATTTTGTTTTGGACGACACATCCGCCGACCACGATTTTAGTCAAAGCGCTCTACGCGCCACTATTGCGAAACCAGAATTTTTCGCCGCTAATTTAGCTAACTGAAAAGCGGCATCTGTAATGAAAGAATTAGCCAACTTCAGGGCGTGAATTCTGTCCATGACTTCATCATAAGAAGTCTCCTTCTGGAGGGAGTTTTCTAATTCCTCAAACCAAAAAGCAGCTGCAGTGGTTACAGGAATAATGCAAGAAATTGGTTGAAGAAGAAAACCTTGTTGAACAAAAATTTTCTTAAATAAACCTTCTAATTTTTTATCCATAGGATCTTTGAAAGCGCCACTGTCTTCTATTGGTATAGTTGTGCGCTTAGCTAGCTTTGAAACTGCCCCCTCTACCTTAGGGACCGTTTGCCACGCGTCCCTTCTGGGGTCAACAATGGGGAACATTTTCTTAAATATAGGAGGGGGAACAAAAGGTACACCTGGTTTCTCCCACTCCTTATTCACTATATCCGCCACCCTCTTAGGTATCGGAAACGCATCAGTGTGTACTGGGACCTCTAAGAATTTATCCATTTTACACAATTTTTCTGGGACCACCAAAGGGTCACAATCATCAAGAGTAGCCAGGACCTCCTTAAGTAGAGCGCGGAGGTGTTCTAGCTTAAATTTAAATGCTATGGTATCAGGCTCTGCCTGCTGAGAAACTTTTCCTGTGTCAGAAATTTCTCCCTCAGACAAGCCCTCCCTCACAGCCAAGTCAGATTGATGTGAGGGCACTACAGATAAATTATCCTCTGCGTCTACTTGCTCATTTTCTGTATTTAAAACTGAGCAATCACGCTTCCTAGGAAAACTGGCAGTTTGGATAAAAATGCTGCGATAGAATTATCCATTACTGCTGCTAACTGTTGCATAGTAATCGCAATTGGTGCGCTAGATGTACTGGGCATCGCCTGCGCGGGCATAGCTGGTGTTGACACAGAAGGAGAGGAAAGCAAGCTATTTTCACTACCTTCAGCTAAAGAATCATCTTGGGCTATATTTTTAAGTGTGATTGTACTGTCCTTAAGCTGTTTGGACGCTATGGCACACTTCACACATAAATTTAATGGGGGAACCACCTTGGCCTTTGGACATACAGAACATAGGCTATCTGAAGACTCAGACATGTTTAACAGACTTAAACAGAACTATAATGCAATAAAAATTATTTTTGACAAAAACGTTACTGTCTCTTTAAATAATAAAAAAGCACACTTTTTTACTGAAATATCAAAAAACCATGAAATAAACATCCGATTTTAATTAAATTTTCACCACAGAGTCCTAATGCTTTGAAAAGATTGCACACAAATTTTCAGATCAATTAACCCCTTAATGCACACTTTTTTACTGAAACATCAAAAAAACCATGAAATAAACATCCGATTTTAATGAAATTTTCACCACAGAGTCTTAATGCTTTGAAAAGATTGCACACAAATTTTCAGATCAATTAACCCCTTAATGCCCAAACCGGAGTTAATAACAGTTATTAACCAGTTAACACACTACAGTACTAGAAACAGCTTTCACTGTAGCCTTTTACCTTCATTAGGGATTATTTTAGCAGGAAATAAGCCTCCCTGGAGTCTTTTATGATGCCTCTTGACTCCCCACATGAAGCTGCATGGATTGCCTAGGCAAAAACAACTGCACAATTTAGGCCTAAAAATTAGGCCTCCTCCCTCTTCATTCTAGAGTGGAGGGGCCTTTCTGACTAGATTTAGGTGTCCAAATAAGTGCCAGGCCGAAATTAAACCCCAAAAGTGTTTTAAAGTCTGAAAAAACACCTTATTTATAGTGAAAAACATGCTAAAAAGCAATCGATTTTAAAGCCCACAATAGTGTCAACCAGCATAGAGCCCTAAATATAAGACATCATTTTATACAGAGTCTATTAGAAAAAAAAATGGCTTAGCAATCCCAGAGGGAATTTCTGACAGTCTTCTAGCATTACATGGTCTTGTTAGAAAAATGACTGATCATACCTGAAGCAGTTAAGCCTGCAAACTGTTCCCCCCAACTGATGTTCTCTGGTTAACAGTCCTGCTTGGGAACAGCAATGGATTTTAGTTACTGGTGCTAAAATCATACTCCTCTCAACAGAAATCTTCATCACTTTCTGCTGTAGAGTAAATAGTACAAACCGGCACTATTTTAAAATAACAAACTCTTGATAGAAGAAATAAAAAAACTACAACTAACACCACATACTCTTTACCACCCCCGTGGAGATGCTACTTGTTCAGAGCGGCAAAGAGAATTACTGGGGGGGGCGGAGCCTGAAGGGAGCAATATGGACAGCTATGCTGTGTGCTCTCTTTGCCACTTCCTGTAGGGGAAGAGAATATCCCACAAGTAAGGATGAAGCCGTGGACCGGATACACCAATGTAGGAGAAACAGTAATTTCAGTACCACCATAACCCATATAGGTCTACTGCTTAGCCCTTCCCTTGTAGGGAATAATGTCAGCCAGTTCTGATATAACAAGTCTCCTCAGAAATAAAAGACTGAGCATACCTCAATGCTGCTTGTAGCATGACACCGTTCTCCACACTGAAGATTTTTCTTACACTACCTTCAGAAGCTCTGTGGGAACCAGAATGGATCTTAGTAACATCTGTTAAGATCATCAACCTCAGGGCAGAAAAATTATATCTTCATTCCTCTTGGGAATCCAGACTGACGATTTCTCCCTGAGGAAAATAGTACTCACCGGTACCATTTTAAAATAAAAAAATTCTTGATTGAAGAATCTAAAACTAGCACCTCACTTTACCTCTTCCTATTACTAACACAGGCAAAGAGAATGACTGGGGGTGGAGGGAAGGGAGGAGCTATATATACAGCTCTGCTGTGGTGCTCTTTGCCACTTCCTGTTAGCAGGAGGATAAATCCCACAAGTAAGGATGAAATCCGTGGACTCGTCATATCTTGTAGAAGAAAAGGCATTTGCACCGCTTTCTAAAGAAACGGAAAGGAATACCTCAAACAGAGACATTACTCCTCATAAAGAAATGTATGATCTTAATAATGCAGCTCCTAGAAATGGCGCCCTATGCGCTCTAATCTCAGAATCACAACCAGAGGAGGCTGAACAAGTACAGATTACAGAATTAAAATTAATTTTAACCCCTAAGGTGGTTAACCCCTTACTTACTATGAAGGAAATTAACCCCTAGTCTACAAGTCACATGACTAGTGTGCCTGCAAACGGCCCTAAGTATCCCTCAGGATTTGTCCCACTAACAGCAGAGGGCCCTTCAACCCCTTTAGTGCCAGCCTTCTAGCCCTAGAAGAACAAAGGCACTTACCTGCATTCTAGTCGTCTGGCAGTTAGACGACTCACAAATATTGAGAGGATGCCGCTCCGCACAGAGACCTGTGTGAAGAGAAATACAGAGTAAACTTAATCAGGCTTTCTATACCAGGGCCGCAACATGTTAGAAAAATGCAGCCCTACTAAAGAGACTAACGTGGAATACAGCTATTCTCAAAGGTGATGGAAGGCAGAGCAATCCTACCCTGACTTCAAAATAAAAAAATCTTGATAGAAGAGTCTTAATCAGGACACCTAATTACTTCACCACCTCCTTGCACTAGAGGCAAAAAAAATAACTAGAGATTGTGGGTAGGGAAGGGATATTTAACAGCGTGCTGTGCTCTTTGCCTCCTCCTGCTGGCCAGGAGTAATATTCCCAACAGTAATTAATGATGATCCGTGGACTCACCGTGTCATTAGAAAGAAATAAAGATGGTAAAATCAAATCTTTTTTTTCTGTGAAACTCATAGATTACTTTAATGATTCCCATTGTTTATACTTTGGGATACTCTTGACATATAGGCAAAATTCATGTGACACCCCAATTTATTTTTAATAAGCCCAATATATCCCATAACCACTACAATAATATAATGATATGCAAATAGAAACAAATAAAATTAAAATGATTCCCTATTTGACAAGTGTATTTCTCCCATGATGAAGAATATACTTCCTTTCCACCAGGGAAACACCCCTACATTGCAGAGCTTTACTCTATTCCATTTTCTAGCATTCATCAGTTATACTTATATCCAAGCAGAGAAGGAAAGTTAGAAAAAAAACCCAAAGTAAGGCAAATAAAGAACAAAACAGGACTTTGTGCCAAAGCAATAAGTAATTAGAGTGGGTGGGGGTGGGGGTTCTGCATGGAAAATCCCCATTATAAGAGATATACATTTTTATTTTCTTCCAAATGATGGTGAGATTGAATGCCCAAGCAGTAAAATACACAAGCCCAACAGGACAGGGAGGAACTCAGAGGTTAAGGAAGGGACTGAGACTAATTAGATATAACGCCCCACTGTATCTTCCTACCAAAAGCTTAAATCAAAGGAGACAGAACCATTTAAATGGGAAAACATAGCAAATGCATGAACAGAGGACCAGGTAGCGCTGCTTACAAATCTGGTCAAGAGAAGCATTTTTTTCCAAAAGGCACAAGGAGTAGCCACCGTTATACTTGAATGAGCAGTAATACTATTTTGCTGTCCTCACTTTAATTAAAAACACTTCTCCTTCAAATTGATTTTCAATTTGAAGGAGAAGTGTTTTTAATTAAAGTGAGGACAGCAAAATATCACAATATATAAGCTGTCTTTTTTAATCAACACTAATAAAAGTTATATTTTACAACTTAACTGAGTTCCAAGATACTTGAGACAATCATACAACAGTGTAAAGAAGCATACCCTTTTTCTGACATAACTCACACACCTGTGACTTATGTCATTTCAGTAATAATTTGATTAAAAACTTACCTCTCTTCTTTGCACAGCCAGAGCAGCTTCCCTCACCCGGAGATCCTCTCTTCACACGTCATCAATGACTAATCCAGCTTGCTCCAATCACGGCTTTCCACCCAGGGTAGTCAATGCCTGAGGCCATGCCATGATTGGAGGAAGCTGGATTAGTCATTGATGACGTGTAAAGAGAGGATCATTGTGTGGGGGAAGCTGCTCTGGCTGTGAAAACAACAAAGGTAAATTTTTAATCAAAACGGCTGCCTTCTAAACTTTGATAAATGAAAGTGTCCCTGTTTTGAATAGTATTTTAAAAAACCTGCTTTCATTCATCAAAGTTTACCTACACTTTAAGAGCCCAACACACTTTAAAATTCTTAGGAACTGGACACAAATAAAGCAAAAAGTGAACCTTCAAGCTCAAGGGCTGAAGATCTAAAGACCATGGATATGTTCAAAATTAGGCTACTCACACCAAACAGTAAACCGTTTTCCTGGACGGGCTAGTGTCTTCAACTGCATCAGGACCGGTACTGTTGTACGAGAATTAAACAAGCTAGAGTCAATGGCTGAGAGGCTCTACTCACCACAAATCCCTAGGATACGGCAAGTTAAACACAGCAACCAATCAGGGGGGCTAGGGATAACAGACCAATGTGACTAAATGTAGGAGCTGAACTCTCTCTAGTAATTTAATGAGCACCTACAAGTAAAATAAGTACTAAAAAGTAATTGTAAATTAATAAATCTAAATACCAAAGGTAAAAGATTAGTCTCACTATCAAGATGAAGACTAACTTGCACAGGTAATTTTAAGGGGACAGTCTAGTCAAAAAGAAACATTCATGATTCAGACAGATTATGCAAATTTAAACAAATTTCCAATTTAATTTTATCATGAAATTTGCTTTGTTCTCTTGGTATTCTTTTGTTGAAAGCTAAACATAGGTATGTTAATTTTCTAAGCCGATGAAGGCTGCCTCTTATTTCCGTGCATTTTGTCAGTTGTTCAGTCATACAGTGTTAGTTCATCTGTGTCATAAAGATAACATTGTGCTTACTCCTATAGAGTTATTTGAGTCAGCACTGACTGGCTAAAAAGCAAGTCTGTAAAAAAAAAATGAATTAAGGGGGCAGTCTGTAGAGACTTAGATACAAGGTAATCACAGAGGTAAAAGTATATTAATATAACCGTGTTAGTAATACAAAACTGGGGAATGGGTAATAAAGGGATTATCTATCTTTTTAAACTATAAACTTTTTCAAGTAGCCTGTTCCTTTAATGCCGATCTATTGAGAGTAGAGGCATCCAAAATAATAAGGCACTGGTAAAGCAAGTAATAGCAGCAATATTGCAGGGAAATTGTCAAATTCAAAAGCAAACTGCAAGTCACTATTTTTAGGTAGAGACAGTCCAGGTCAAAGCCTCACACGGAAAAACATTGCAAAATCATAAAACAAATGCGATACACATGCAGCATCGTGCTGCAAACAGAGATTATAATAACTACAATTAAGACCTTATTAATCTTCTTGGCCTCCTTAAAAGTACAGCATGCCTTACTGCAGAAGTACCAGAGATTACTCTTTATAGCTGTGGAGTCCATGAGTAATAAAACATGAAAGGTGGGATTTAAGAAACATCTATTTTCACTGAAAAACTAAAGCCACAACGTTTCAAAGAACACAAAAAAGGTGAAACAATGCAATGCAAGCTGAGACAACTGCCTGAAGGCAGCGTCAGAAGAAGCAAAAACATAAAAAACATAATTTATGCTTACCTGATAAATTCCTTTCTTCTGTAGTGTGATCAGTCCACGGGTCATCATTACTTCTGGGATATTACTCCTCCCCAACAGGAAGTGCAAGAGGATTCACCCAGCAGAGCTGCATATAGCTCCTCCCCTCTACGTCACTCCCAGTCATTCGACCAAGGACCAACGAGAAAGGAAAAGCCAAGGGTGAAGTGGTGACTGGAGTATAAATTAAAAAATATTTACCTGCCTTAAAAACAGGGCGGGCCGTGGACTGATCACACTACAGAAGAAAGGAATTTATCAGGTAAGCATAAATTATGTTTTCTTCTGTTAAGTGTGATCAGTCCACGGGTCATCATTACTTCTGGGATACGAATACCAAAGCAAAAGTACACGGATGACGGGAGGGATAGGCAGGCTCTTTATACAGAAGGAACCACTGCCTGAAGAACCTTTCTCCCAAAAATAGCCTCCGATGAAGCAAAAGTGTCAAATTTGTAAAATTTGGAAAAAGTATGAAGCGAAGACCAAGTTGCAGCCTTGCAAATCTGCTCAACAGAGGCCTCATTCTTGAAGGCCCAAGTGGAAGCCACAGCTCTAGTAGAATGAGCTGTAATTCTTTCAGGAGGCTGCTGTCCAGCAGTCTCATAAGCTAAACGAATTATGCTACGAAGCCAAAAAGAAAGAGAGGTAGCAGAAGCTTTTTGACCTCTCCTCTGCCCAGAGTAAACGACAAACAGAGAAGACGTTTGTCGAAATTCCTTAGTTGCCTGTAAGTAAAATTTTAGAGCACGGACTACATCCAGGTTGTGCAGTAGACGTTCCTTCTTCGAAGAAGGATTTGGGCACAAGGAAGGAACAACAATCTCTTGATTGATATTCCTGTTAGTAACTACCTTAGGTAAGAACCCAGGTTTAGTACGCAGAACTACCTTATCCGAATGAAAAATCAAATAAGGAGAATCACAATGTAAGGCTGATAATTCAGAGACTCTTCGAGCCGAGGAAATAGCCATTAAAAATAGAACTTTCCAAGATAACAACTTTATATCAATGGAATGAAGGGGTTCAAACGGAACGCCCTGTAAAACATTAAGAACAAGGTTTAAACTCCATGGTGGAGCAACAGTTTTAAACACAGGCTTAATCCTGGCCAAAGCCTGACAAAAAACCTGGACGTCAGGAACTTCTGACAGACGTTTGTGTAACAGAATGGACAGAGCTGAGATCTGTCCCTTTAATGAACTAGCAGATAAACCCTTTTCTAAACCTTCTTGTAGAAAAGACAATATCCTAGGAATCCTAACCTTACTCCAAGAGTAACCTTTGGATTCACACCAATATAGGTATTTATGCCATATCTTATGGTAAATCTTTCTGGTAACAGGCTTCCTAGCCTGTATTAAGGTATCAATAACTGACTCGGAAAACCCACGTCTTGATAAAATCAAGCGTTCAATTTCCAAGCAGTCAGCTTCAGAGAAGTTAGATTTTGATGTTTGAAGGGACCCTGTATCAGAAGGTCCTGTTTCAGAGGTAGAGACCAAGGTGGACAGGATGACATGTCCACCAGGTCTGCATACCAAGTCCTGCGTGGCCACGCAGGAGCTATTAGAATCACTGATGCTCTCTCTTGTTTGATTCTGGCAATCAATCGAGGAAGCATCGGGAAGGGTGGAAACACGTAAGCCATCCTGAAGTCCCAAGGTGCTGTCAGGGCATCTATCAGGACTGCTCCTGGATCCCTGGATCTGGACCCGTAACGAGGAAGCTTGGCGTTCTGTCGAGACGCCATGAGATCTATCTCTGGTTTGCCCCAACGTCGAAGTATTTGGGCAAAGACCTCCGGATGGAGTTCCCACTCCCCCGGATGAAAAGTCTGACGACTTAAGAAATCCGCCTCCCAGTTCTCCACTCCCGGGATGTGGATTGCTGACAGGTGGCAAGAGTGAGACTCTGCCCAGCGAATTATCTTTGATACTTCCATCATAGCTAGGGAGCTTCTTGTCCCTCCCTGATGGTTGATGTAAGCTACAGTCGTGATGTTGTCCGACTGAAACCTGATGAACCCCCGAGTTGTCAACTGGGGCCAAGCCAGGAGGGCATTGAGAACTGCTCTCAATTCCAGAATGTTTATTGGCAGGAGACTCTCCTCCTGACTCCATTGTCCCTGAGCCTTCAGAGAATTCCAGACGGCACCCCAACCTAGAAGGCTGGCGTCTGTTGTTACAATTGTCCAGTCTGGTCTGCTGAATGGCATCCCCCTGGACAGATGTGGCCGAGAAAGCCACCATAGAAGAGAATTTCTGGTCTCTTGATCCAGATTCAGAGAAGGGGATAAGTCTGAGTAATCCCCATTCCACTGACTTAGCATGCACAGTTGCAGTGGTCTGAGGTGTAAGCGTGCAAAGGGTACTATGTCCATTGCCGCTACCATTAAGCCGATTACCTCCATGCATTGAGCCACTGACGGGTGTTGAATGGAATGAAGGGTGCGGCAAGCACTTTGAAGTCTTGTTAGCCTGTCCTCTGTCAGGTAAATCTTCATTTCTACAGAATCTATGAGTCCCCAGCAAGGGAACTCTTGTGAGTGGAACGAGTGAACTTTTCTTTTCGTTCACCTTCCATCCATGTGACCTTAGAAATGCCAGTACTAACTCTGTATGAGACTTGGCAGTTTGAAAGCTTGAAGCTTGAAGCAGAATGTCGTCTAGGTATGGAGCTACCGAGATTCCCCGCGGTCTTAGTACCACCAGAAGAGCACCCAGAACCTTTGTGAAGATTCTTGGAGCTGTAGCCAATCCGAATGGAAGAGCCACAAACTGGTAATGCCTGTCTAGGAAGGCAAACCTTAGGTACCGGTAATGATCTTTGTGAATCGGTATGTGAAGGTAGGCATCTTTTAAATCTACAGTGGTCATGTACTGACCCTCTTGGATCATAGGTAAAATTGTCCGAATAGTCTCCATCTTGAACGATGGAACTCTTAGGAATTTGTTTAGGATCTTTAAGTCCAGGATTGGTCTGAAAGTTCCCTCTTTTTTGGGAACCACAAACAGATTTGAGTAAAACCCCTGTCCCTGTTCCGATCGTGGAACAGGATGGATTACTCCCATTAACAAGAGCTCTTGTACGCAGCGTAGAAACGCCTCTTTCTTTGTCTGGATTGTTGACAACCTTGACAGATGAAATCTCTCTCTTGGAGGAGAGTATTTGAAGTCCAGAAGGTATCCCTGAGATATTATCTCTAGCGCCCAGGGATCCTGGACATCTCTTGCCCAAGCCTGGGCGAAGAGAGAAAGTCTGCCCCCCCACTAGATCCGATCCCGGATCGGGGGCCCTCAATTCATGCTGTTTTAGGGGCAGCAGCAGGTTTCCTGGTCTGCTTGCCCTTGTTCCAGGACTGGTTAGGTTTCCAGCCTTGTCTGTAGCGAGCAACAGCTCCTTCCTGTCTTGGTGCAGAGGAAGTTGATGCTGCTCCAGCTTTGAAATTACGAAAGGAACGAAAATTAGACTGTCTAGCCTTAGCTTTGGCTTTGTCCTGAGGCAGGGCATGGCCTTTACCTCCTGTAATGTCAGCGATAATCTCTTTCAACCCGGGCCCGAATAAGGTCTGCCCTTTGAAAGGTATATTAAGCAATTTAGACTTAGAAGTAACATCAGCTGACCAGGATTTTAGCCACAGCGCCCTGCGTGCCTGAATGGCGAATCCTGAATTCTTCGCCGTAAGTTTAGTAAGATGTACTACGGCCTCCGAAATGAATGAATTAGCTAGTTTAAGGACTCTAAGCCTGTCCGTAATGTCGTCCAGAGTAGCTGAACTAATGTTCTCTTCCAGAGACTCAATCCAGAATGCCGCTGCAGCCGTGATCGGCGCAATGCATGCAAGGGGTTGCAATATAAAACCTTGTTGAACAAACATTTTCTTAAGGTAACCCTCTAATTTTTTATCCATTGGATCTGAAAAAGCACAGCTATCCTCCACCGGGATAGTGGTACGCTTAGCTAAAGTAGAAACTGCTCCCTCCACCTTAGGGACCGTCTGCCATAAGTCCCGTGTGGTGGCGTCTATTGGAAACATTTTTCGAAATATCGGAGGGGGTGAGAACGGCACACCGGGTCTATCCCACTCCTTAGTAACAATTTCAGTAAGTCTCTTAGGTATAGGAAAAACCTCAGTACTCGCCGGTACCGCAAAATATTTATCCAACCTACACATTTTCTCTGGTATTGCAACTGTGTTACAATCATTCAGAGCCGCTAACACCTCCCCTAGTAATACACGGAGGTTTTCCAGTTTAAATTTAAAATTTGAAATATCTGAATCCAGTCTGTTTGGATCAGAACCGTCACCCACAGAATGAAGTTCTCCGTCCTCATGTTCTGCCACCTGTGACGCAGTGTCTGACATGGCCCTAATATTATCAGCGCACTCTGTTCTCACCCCAGAGTGATCACGCTTACCTCTTAGTTCTGGTAATTTAGCCAAAACTTCAGTCATAACAGTAGCCATATCCTGTAATGTGATTTGTAATGGCCGCCCAGATGTACTCGGCGCTACAATATCACGCACCTCCCGATCGGGAGATGTAGGTACTGACACGTGAGGCGAGTTAGTCGGCATAACTCTCCCCTCGTTGTTTGGTGAAATTTGTTCAATTTGTACAGATTGACTTTTATTTAAAGTAGCATCAATACAGTTAGTACATAAATTTCTATTGGGCTCCACTTTGGCATTGCAACAAATGACACAGGTATCATCCTCTGAATAAGACATGTTTAACACACTAGCAAATAAACTTGCAACTTGGAATACAATTCAATTAGAATAATATTAAAAACGTACTGTGCCTTTAAGAAGCACAGAAGATCTATGACAGTTGAAAATTAATAAATTGAAAACAGTTATAGTGTAAACAACACAACTTTAGCAAAGGTTTAATCCCATTAGCAAAGATAACAAATTCTGAAAGCAGGAAACAAATTACAGAATAAACGTTTTTTATCTCAGTCAACTATAATTCTCACAGCTCTGCTGAGAGAAATTACCTCCCTCAAAATAAGTTTTGAAGACCCCTGAGCTCTGTAGAGATGAACCGGATCATGCAGGAAATACAATGAGCTGCTGACTGAAATATTTGATGCGTAGCAAAAGCGCCAAAAAACGGCCCCTCCCCCTCACACACAGCAGTGAGAGAGAACAGAAACTGTCAGAAAAAAGATTAAGCAACTGCCAAGTGGAAAAATAGTGCCCAAACATTTATTCACTCAGTACCTCAGCAAATGAAAACGATTTTACATTCCAGCAAAAACGTTAAACATAAATTCTAGTTATTAAACAGCTTTATGTAATTCTTACAGTGTAATTCTAGTGAAGTACCATTCCCCAGAATACTGAAGTGTAAAGTATACATCAAAGAAAGTCAATGCAGCACCTGTGTCACAATGCTGGGTAATGTTACTATATTATATTAAACTCACGTCAGTCCCACATGTATGCATAGGTGCCTTGAAAACTCTCTCCCCCATAAACGAGCTCCGTGTGGTCTGTAGTATAAACCTCCGGTATGCACGCTACTGACAAAGGCTGATTCTGGGGACCCACCTCTGATATCCTGCTCCGGATCCTCTCGCGAAGGTATCTGTGCGATCAACAGTATCCTGGAGGTCGAGCAGCCGTGTGGATCCCTACAGCGTGTCAGCGTCTGAGCGGCTGATCCGGGGAAGACGTGACGTCACGATGTGGAGCCGGTGAACTAAACAGAACCGGGGAGAGTCCACAGCTTCACGAAAAGATTCCAAATTCTTATGGCACCTTGTGGGGAGAATGTTCTACTGCCAAATCACCTTCCGTGCCTCAACCATATCCAAATGGTATCAATAAGAGAAAAGAAAAGCGTAGGCACCAGAAGGTTTTTCAAAAATGCAAATGTCCTTTATTAGGTGATAAAATGCAATGCAACAACGGATGTTAGGAAAAGCATAAACCTCAGGGCTTAGGTGGAGAAGTGGTCACCCACGTACCCCATTGCTGACATGTTTCGGCTTAAGCCGTAATCATAGCTAAAGGGTAAGAGTTATGCCTGCCTTATAAAAGAACAGTTCACCTGTGATAGGTTAAAAACAAAATTGTCACGTGGTTGATACACACCTCCACCTGTAAGTCAATCTGTAAATTTACACTGCCCTGTGTGGAAGTTAACTCTTTATTTTCCACTTAAACACATGAGGATAGTTTATTTGTTTTCATAATGACCAAAGAGCCTACATTAAAATGGTTCAATATATATCTTGTTATTATGTACTACTTTATGTGAAAACATAGCTAGTTTAACATAAGTCATATATATCCGCTTGCTTACTTAGCATTTTGTGCAGTTGTACCATTACAAAAATTGGTGGCTCTATATGAAAACAATCATTACCTATCTATCATGTATTAAAAATATCTAAATTGAGGATATCGAACGATAATCCACATAAGGGAAAGGCTGAAAAAATGGTAATAACAATAACATTTACCCAAATAATAATAATAAAAAAAAAAAACCCTTTATAAAATGAACTTGAGGACTGACTTAGTCTAAGTGAAATATTTATGATAACTGTATGCTATAATGTTTATAGTTCACCCTTTGTAACTATATAAACTTCATCCAATATAACATATAGTATTAATCCTGTATATATATGGGGACACAGGCTAACACCAGAAATTAATAAGGTCATATTCAGAATTCAGCCCTTTGGGCATTCTGGTGTGCAGCCTGTGCATCCAAAACACCTCCCTTTTAAGAAGCAAGGTGTCCCTGTCACCTCCCCTGTTGTTTGTACCAACAACCTCAATGATCGTCCATGATAATGTCCCTGGATCTTTATTGTGTTTAACCTTGAAGTGGTTCACCAGGGGGGTGGTGAGTATACCCCTTTTGATGTCATTAATATGTTCCCTTATCCTAGTCCTTACTTGTCTAGACGTTTGTCCTGTATATTGAATGTCACAGATGTCACAGTTAAGAAGATATACTGCATAAGTTGACCTACAATTAAAGAGCGCTCTATGTGCAAATGTCTCACCAGAGTAAGAGCTTCTAAATATATTACCCAATTTGGCATGACTACATGCTATGCAGTTTCTAAAGCTGCACCTATAGACCCCTTTGTAGCTAAGCCAAGAGGATGTATTTGTCTCACCCGTTTTCAATTGTGTAGGTGCCACATAGTTTCCTATGGTTTTGCCTCTCTTGAAGGCAAATCTCAACTTCTGTGCTGCAATATGTGTTAGATCATCATCTGACTTTAAAAGGGACATGTGTCTACGTATGATATTGCATATTTGGTAATACTGTTTACTGAACTGGGTCACGAATGTAAGTTGCTCAGATTTTGTATTACTTTCTGTGAATTTATCCTTGAGTAGGTTGGCCCTTTCTATGGCCCTTACTTCATCCCGGGCCCTAATAATATCCTGTTCGGGGTACCCCCTCTCGAGGAATTTTTCACACAATTCCATCTCATGTTTGGAATGTTCACTAGTTCTGGTACAGTTCCTTTTTACCCTAGTGAACTGGCCTTTCAGTACTGATTTGAAAACCTGCTTGGGATGGCTGCTCTGTGCGTGTAATAGGGTGTTCCTGGTTATGGGTTTTCTGTAGAGCTCTACCCTTATATAGTTAGTCCCCTCACCAATGAGGGTGACATCTAAAAAATTAATTTTAGAGTGCCCAAATTCATGAGTGAATTGTAGGCTTGCATTATTGACATTGAGATGCCCTACAAACTCTTGTGCTTCATTCTGACTGCCATCCCATATAAACAACAGGTCGTCTATATAACGACGATAATAGACGATATTACCCCTATAAATGTTTATATCTCCAAAGATGTGGCACAGCTCCCACCAACCCATATATAGGTTGGCGTAAGAGGGAGCAAATTTGGCCCCCATGGCTGTGCCACATCTCTGGAGATAAAACACGCGTTCAAATACAAAGAAGTTGTGAGTAAGCAGGAACTCAGTTACTCTGAGAATAAATTTAATAAATGTCTCACTATATCCAGTGGATCTCCTTAGAAAGAAGGATATGGATTCTAGCCCAGAGCTATGTGGGATTGACGAATATAACGATTTTACATCGACTGATAACCATCCATAGCCCTCCTTCCAAGGAATTACTTCTATCTCTTTCAATAGTTGCTTGGTGTCTCTAAGGTGACTAAGAAGTTCCCCCACCAGGGGTTGAAGGATCGAATCAAGCCACTTGGATAATGGCTCCAACATGGAATCAATCCCACTAATGATGGGTCTACCCTCAACATTCTCCAAGGACTTGTGTACCTTTGGCAGAATGTTGAAGGTAGGGACCTTAGGATTCACTGCATATAAAAATTCACATGGTTATCAGTCGATGTAAAATCGTTATATTCGTCAATCCCACATAGCTCTGGGCTAGAATCCATATCCTTCTTTCTAAGGAGATCCACTGGATATAGTGAGACATTTATTAAATTTATTCTCAGAGTAACTGAGTTCCTGCTTACTCACAACTTCTTTGTATTTGAACGCGTGTTTTATCTCCAGAGATGTGGCACAGCCATGGGGGCCAAATTTGCTCCCTCTTACGCCAACCTATATATGGGTTGGTGGGAGCTGTGCCACATCTTTGGAGATATAAACATTTATAGGGGTAATATCGTCTATTATCGTCGTTATATAGACGACCTGTTGTTTATATGGGATGGCAGTCAGAATGAAGCACAAGAGTTTGTAGGGCATCTCAATGTCAATAATGCAAGCCTACAATTCACTCATGAATTTGGGCACTCTAAAATTAATTTTTTAGATGTCACCCTCATTGGTGAGGGGACTAACTATATAAGGGTAGAGCTCTACAGAAAACCCATAACCAGGAACACCCTATTACACGCACAGAGCAGCCATCCCAAGCAGGTTTTCAAATCAGTACTGAAAGGCCAGTTCACTAGGGTAAAAAGGAACTGTACCAGAACTAGTGAACATTCCAAACATGAGATGGAATTGTGTGAAAAATTCCTCGAGAGGGGGTACCCCGAACAGGATATTATTAGGGCCCGGGATGAAGTAAGGGCCATAGAAAGGGCCAACCTACTCAAGGATAAATTCACAGAAAGTAATACAAAATCTGAGCAACTTACATTCGTGACCCAGTTCAGTAAACAGTATTACCAAATATGCAATATCATACGTAGACACATGTCCCTTTTAAAGTCAGATGATGATCTAACACATATTGCAGCACAGAAGTTGAGATTTGCCTTCAAGAGAGGCAAAACCATAGGAAACTATGTGGCACCTACACAATTGAAAACGGGTGAGACAAATACATCCTCTTGGCTTAGCTACAAAGGGGTCTATAGGTGCAGCTTTAGAAACTGCATAGCATGTAGTCATGCCAAATTGGGTAATATATTTAGAAGCTCTTACTCTGGTGAGACATTTGCACATAGAGCGCTCTTTAATTGTAGGTCAACTTATGCAGTATATCTTCTTAACTGTGACATCTGTGACATTCAATATACAGGACAAACGTCTAGACAAGTAAGGACTAGGATAAGGGAACATATTAATGACATCAAAAGGGGTATACTCACCACCCCCCTGGTGAACCACTTCAAGGTTAAACACAATAAAGATCCAGGGACATTATCATGGACGATCATTGAGGTTGTTGGTACAAACAACAGGGGAGGTGACAGGGACACCTTGCTTCTTAAAAGGGAGGTGTTTTGGATGCACAGGCTGCACACCAGAATGCCCAAAGGGCTGAATTCTGAATATGACCTTATTAATTTCTGGTGTTAGCCTGTGTCCCCATATATATACAGGATTAATACTATATGTTATATTGGATGAAGTTTATATAGTTACAAAGGGTGAACTATAAACATTATAGCATACAGTTATCATAAATATTTCACTTAGACTAAGTCAGTCCTCAAGTTCATTTTATAAAGGGTTTTATTATTATTATTTGGGTAAATGTTATTGTTATTACCATTTTTTCAGCCTTTCCCTTATGTGGATTATCGTTCGATATCCTCAATTTAGATATTTTTAATACATGATAGATAGGTAATGATTGTTTTCATATAGAGCCACCAATTTTTGTAATGGTACAACTGCACAAAATGCTAAGTAAGCAAGCGGATATATATGACTTATGTTAAACTAGCTATGTTTTCACATAAAGTAGTACATAATAACAAGATATATATTGAACCATTTTAATGTAGGCTCTTTGGTCATTATGAAAACAAATAAACTATCCTCATGTGTTTAAGTGGAAAATAAAGAGTTAACTTCCACACAGGGCAGTGTAAATTTACAGATTGACTTACAGGTGGAGGTGTGTATCAACCACGTGACAATTTTGTTTTTAACCTATCACAGGTGAACTGTTCTTTTATAAGGCAGGCATAACTCTTACCCTTTAGCTATGATTACGGCTTAAGCCGAAACATGTCAGCAATGGGGTACGTGGGTGACCACTTCTCCACCTAAGCCCTGAGGTTTATGCTTTTCCTAACATCCGTTGTTGCATTGCATTTTATCACCTAATAAAGGACATTTGCATTTTTGAAAAACCTTCTGGTGCCTACGCTTTTCTTTTCTCTTATTGTAAAGTATACATACATGACATTATATCGGTATGGCAGGATTTTCTCATCAATTCCATTGTCAGAAAATAAAAGCTGCTACATACCTCTATGCAGATTCATCTGCCCGCTGTCCCCTGATCTGAAGTTTACCTCTCCTCAGATGGCCGAGAAACAGCAATATGATCTTAACTACTCCGGCTAAAATCATAGCAAAAACTCTGGTAGATTCTTCTTCAAACTCTGCCAGAGAGGTAATAACACACTCCGGTGCTATTTTAAAATAACAAACTTTTGATTGAAGATATAAAACTAAGTATAATCACCATAGTCCTCTCACACATCCTATCTAGTCGTTGGGTGCAAGAGAATGACTGGGAGTGACGTAGAGGGGAGGAGCTATATGCAGCTCTGCTGGGTGAATCCTCTTGCACTTCCTGTTGGGGAGGAGTAATATCCCAGAAGTAATGATGACCCGTGGACTGATCACACTTAACAGAAGAAATGGTAGAAATAAAAAGGGAAGAAAAATTATGCAAAGAAGACCAAGTATCTGTCTTGCAAATTTGATCAACTGAAGCCCAAGAAGAGGCAAATTATATAGTAGAATAAAAAGTAATCCGTTAAGGTGGATGCTGACCTGCCTCCAAGAAAGCCTTATGAATCAGAAGTTTCAACGCAGAAGGCAAAGAAATGGCAGAAGTTTTCTGCCCTTTCTGGGAACAAGAAAAGTGAACAAAAAACAATTTATTCTTACCTGATAAATGTATTTATTTCCGGATATGGTGAGTCCACAGAATCATCAATTACTAGTGGGAATATCACTCCTGGCCAGTAGGAGGAGGCAAAGAGCACCACAGCAAAGCTGCTATAAATGTCACTTCTCTTACCCATAACCTCCAGTCATTCAGCCGAAGGGAAAATGGAAAAAGAAGATAACACAAAGGTGTAGAGGTGCCTGAGGTTTTAGTTAAAAATAACTGTCTTAAAATAAAGGGTGGGCCGTGGACTCACCATATTCGGATATAAATTTATCAGGTAAGCATAAATTATGTTTTCTTTCCTAAGATATGGTGAGTCCACGGAATCATCAATTACTAGTGGGAACGAATACCCAAGCTAGAGGACACAGATGATTAGGGAGGGACAAGACAGGTAACCTAAACAGAAGGCACCCCTGCATGAAGAACCTTTCTCCCAAAAGAAGCCTCAGCTGAGACAAAATTATCAAATTTGGAAAAGTATGCAGAGAGGACCACGTTGCAGCCTTGCAAATCTGTTCTACAGAAACTTCCTTCTTGAAAGCCCAAGAAGAAGGGACAGCCCTAGTGAAATGAGCTGAAATTCTCTCAGGAGGCTGCTGTCCAGCAGTCTCATAAACCAAACGCATTATACTACTCAACCAAAGAGAAAGAGAAGTAGCTGAAGGTCTCTGACCTTTATGTTTCCCAGAGAAACAAACAACAAACTGGCGACAATCCTTAGTCACCTGTAGATAGAAAATAAAAGCATGCACAACATAAAAGTTGTGCAACAAATGTTCCTTATGAGAAGAAAGATAAAGACACAGAGAAGGAACAACAATTTTCTGATTAATATATCTATCCGAAACCACTTAGGAAGAAAACCTAACTAGTACGAATAACCACCTTAACTGCATGATAATAATAATAATTTAAGAATAATTTGCAATTTATATAGCGCTTTTCTCCCTGTGAGACTCAAAGCACTTTACAAATATACCAACATAAGACATAAAAGTTAGGAATTTCTGAGGGTCAGATAAGCGGACTGAATGCCTGATGGAAGAGGTGGGTCTTTAGCTTTTTTTTAAAAGTCTGTAAGGACGGTACCTCTCTGATTGCACACGGTAAAGAGTTCCAGAAAGTTAGGGCAGCGTGGCAGAATGCTCTGGAGCCTGCGTCTGTCCTTATTCCTGGCACTGAGAGGAGGGATGTGTTGGCTGACCTAAGTGAACGGGATGGGATGTAGTGTGTCAGGAGCTCTTTCAGGTACTGTGGGCCTTGGTTGTTTAAGGCTTTGAAGGTCAGCAGGCCAATTTTAAAATATGTCCGCCATTTAATTGGAAGCCAATGCAGGGAGTGGAGAACAGGTGTTATGTGACAGGAGCGAGTTTAATTGGTCAATAGTCTGGCTGCTGCGTTTTGTACTGTCTGAAGGCGATGGAGATCCTTTTTTTTTTTTTTTTTTTTTTTTTTTTTTTTGGGAGGCCCAAGTAAAGTGCATTGCAGTAATCTAGCCTAGAGGATACAAATGCATGGATTAATGTTGGCATATCATCTGGTGGAATTAAGTGTTGTATCCTGGCTATGTTTTTCAGATGAAAGTAGGCAGATTTTATTACAGAGGAAATCTGCTGTTAAAAAGATAGTCCAGCGTCAATCAGCACTCCGAGGTATCGTACCTTTGCTGAACTAACGAGTTCAGAGCCTCCAAGATCCAGGCCAGTTGGGTGATCATGGGATATTTTTGATGCCTGGGGTCCCCTCATCAAGAGTAACTCTGTTTTGTCCGGGTTCACTTTGAGACAGCTAGCATTCATCCATTCTATGAGGTCTGTTAAGCAACTGTTTATGCGGCATGCTGGGTCTGTAGTATCTGGAGCAAAGGAGAAGTAGAGTTGTGTGTCATCAGCGTAACAATGATACCTTAGGCCATGTCGGTTAATGATGTCCCTCAGTGGTAGTAAGTAAATTGTGAATAGCATGGGACACAGGATAGATCCTTGTGGAACTCTGCAGGCCAGTTCTGTTGGTGCTGATGAGCTTGATCCTGATATTACTCTCTGTGATCTACCAGAGAGGAAAGATTTAAACCAGTTAAGGACTGTGCCTCCTAGACCACAGATGTACTGCAGGCGCTCTATTAGAATCCTATGGTCAATTGTGTCAAATGCAGCTGAGAGATCCAAGGATTAGGATGGAGTAATCACCTTTGTCTCTTGCCATGAGGAGATCATATAGCACTCAGACTAGCGCTGTTTCAGTGCTGTGGCGGCATCTGAAACCTGACTGGAAAGGATCGAATATGTTTAGGCGTGATAGATGGGCTTCCAGTTGAGTTGCCACTACTTTTTTCAATTATTTTCCCCAGCAATGGGAGGTTGGATACTGGTCTGTAATTAGTCATGCAGTCTGGGTCTAATAAAGGTTTCTTTAGGAGTGGTTTTACCACAGCTTCTTTTAGAGGATCTGGAAAGTCTCCTGTTTTTAGTGAACACTGCACTATATTTGTGAGGACTGGGGCGAGTGTTTCAATGCATCCAGATATGAACTGAGTTGGAGCAGGGTCTAAGTCACACGTAGAAGGGTGCAACTTTTGTATGGTGTTTTTAACTTCTTTTATATCCACATTTGTAAAAGTGGACCATAAACTGGGGCAATCTGGCATTCCATTGTAGTGGTTCTGGTGTGTAACTGTTTGGCCTGCTGTGATAGCGGTTCGGATTGAGGAAATCTTGTCTCTGAAGAAGTTCGCAAATGCTTCACATTTATCCTGAGAAAAGTTGGTGGGGCTAAGAATGCATGCTGGTTTGCAGAGCCTTTCTACTGTGCGAAACAGTTGCCTGGGTCTATTGTGGGAGAGTGCAATTTTGCGTGATAAAAATGAAGATTTCTTCTGAGTTATCTTGGATTGATATTTATTTAGATGTTTGGTAAGAGCGGCTTTATCCTCTGGATCATGTGTTCTGCGCCACTTTCTCTCGAGCTTACGTCCTGCTCTTTTCATTTCTCTGATGGAGCTATCAAACCACGGTGCATTGTTGTGGGTTTGGACAGTGCGTATGCGAGATGGTGCAATGCTTTCTAGGGTGTCTCTCATGGTTTTGTTGTAGAGTCGGACTAAAGGGCTGGGGTCTTCGCAGGTGCCAATTAGTTCACTTAGATCCATATGTGAAGCTACATTCAGTGGTGTCACCCCTTTTAATGAGCGGTGTTTGACAAGGATCTGAGGCTGGAGTCTGGTTGATTGTGATACAATGGAGAAGTGAATGGAGTGGTGGTCTGACCAGGTAACTGGGTTTACAGTTACTGGTGACACTTCTAGTCCAGACTGAAACACTAGATCAAGTGTATGACCTTTTCTGTGGGTGGGAGTGGTGACGATTTGTGTAAAGCCGAGTGTACTCATCAAGCTGAGGAGATCCTGCCCAAGCAGGGATAGGGTGTTGTCAATCCAAGTGTTGAAGTCTCCTAATATAAGCCATCTGGGGTGTTCAAGGATTAAGCCAGCCAAAAGGTCTGGGAGTTCCTGAAGAAATCTCTTCCCATCTCCTGGGGGTCTGTATATTAGCAGTATTCAGAATCCTCTCTCTATTGAGAGGCTGGCAGCTACACATTCAAAAGATTGGGTTTTGTAGACTGATATTGGTCTGGGATTTAAGGATGATTTTGCACAGATCTTAACTCTGCCTCCCTTGCGATCTTGTCTCGGGCAGTGGAACACTGTGTAATTGTCTGGAATAGCTGCCTCTAGAATAGGCCCTGCATTTTCATCTAACCATGATTCTGTGATGCATGCTAATTCGCATGTTTCAATAAGGTCGGAAATAAGACGATAAGACGAATCACACTGCAAAACTGAGAGCTCCGAGACTCTCCAAGCAGAAAATATAGCAATGAGAAACAAAACCTTCCAAAATAACAACTTAATATCTATGGAAAGTAAAGGCTCAAACAGAGCCTACTGCAAAACTTTAAGAACAAGGGCAAAACCCTAAGGGGGAGCAACCGACTTAAACACAGGCCTGAGGTAGACCAGTGTCTGACAAAAAGATTGCACATCTGGCAGGTCCACCAGATGCTTATGTAGCAAAAAAAAAACAATGCAGAAAACTGACCCTTCAGAGTACTGACTGACAAACCCTTCTCCAGACCACCCTGGAGAAAGGATAAAAAATTCAGTAAAACCCCCCCGCTTAGACAAAACTAAGCATCCAATCTTCAAGCACACAGCTTCAGAGATTTAGATGAAGGAAAAGACCAAGAATCAGAAGTCTTTACTCAGAGGTAGTCTCCAAGGTGGAGAGACAACATTTCCACTAGGTCTGCATACCAGATCCTGCGAGGCACGCAGGGGCTAATAAAATCACTGCTGCTCTCATCTGAAAATATGAGTAATGACACGTGGAGAACAAACAGAGGAAAAAGGTATGCAAGACTGAAATCCAAGAAAAACATCAGAACATCTATCAGGACGGTCTGCGGATCACATGACCATAAACCGTACCTTTGAAGCTTGGCGTTCTGTCGAAACGCCCACAAAAGCCAACTCCTGAAACCCCCCCATGTGAGGGTCTACCTAGAAAACACTTCCGGATGGAAATGCTCACTCCCCGGGATGAATTATCAGTTTGTTTAGAAGTCCGACTCCCAATTGTCCACCCCTGGAAAGTGGATGACCAACAGCAAATGTGAGCTTCCTCCCACTGAACAATCCAAGTCACCTCCTACATGGCTAAGGAACCCCTAGTTCCTCCCTAATGGTTGATATAAACCCTAAAGGTGATATTGTCAGACTGGAACCAAGCTAGGGACGACTGAGGTCAAGTCATCAGAGCATTGCAAATTGCTCTCAACTCCAAGATGTTTAAAGAGGAGAGCACTTCCGAGTCCATAATTCTTAAAGACCCAGACAGCTTACCAGCCCAGCAGGTTGGCATCCGTGTTCACATCACCCAGGTACTGTATATCTAAAGAAGCACGAGCCTGGAGATAGATACTCCTGAAAAAATACTACGGAAGAAAGTCTCTTGTCATCTGATCTAAGACTATCCTTTAAGACAGATCCAAAAGTTCTCCATGTCAAGGAAAATAGCAAAAGGAATGTCCATGTAATACCATCAGACCAATTCCCTCCATACACAGGGTCACATAAAAGGAAAGAAATATCAACTGCAGCTAAATCCAAACTCCTAACCTCCTGGTTGCAAGATGGCTAAGCTATCCACCGGCCACTAGAGCTTACTGTTGGCTGGACAGAAGGCTGTAGAGTGGGGAAAAGGAATAAATCCCTGATTTTCTGACCTCTGAAAGATATCTCCTACATAAAGAATCAAATAAAAGTCCAAGCATACTGCACCTGGTGTTCCCAGGCGGTCTCCCATCCAGGTACTGACCAGACCTGACCCTGCGTAACTTCTGAGATCAAACGAAATTGGGTGCATTCAGGGTACTGTGGCGGCAGTCCCAAATAAATTACCCTTGTGGATAGAACAAGGGAACTCTTCTCCAGATTCATTTCCCATCCCCGGAAAAGAAGATTGGACAAGATCTCTTAAAAGAGAGTTAGCTCGAAGTCAGGATGATACCTGAACTATATATTGTCCAGAAAAACACACTTGCAATATCCCAAGACCTAAAGGTCTGACTGGGATGGCGCAAACTAAGAAAACTAGAGAAGATTCCGATTAAGGAAACAATAAATCTCTCAGGTCTAAGTTCGTTATGGTGATATCCAAGTAGTGGAAACAGCACACCTGTACCTTTTTCAGTGGGGCACGGAGTAACAGATTTGCCAAGTCTCTTTAATATCCACAAATTTCAAAAGACTCCAGCCACCAGCTTCATTAAAAGACCTTTATTCTTTCATATAGGGTCCCAATGACACACACAACGTTTCAAGCCTGCACTAAGTTTGTTATGAACAGGCCCACTACAACCAAAGGAGAAAGGATACTACTTTGAAGGAGAGAATCTGAAATATAGGAGGTAAATACCTATATCCCATTCCCAAACTGGGACTAGAACTGTCACTCCCAGAGATGAAGACTCTGAATCCAGTTCAAGGAATGCCTCTCATCCAACTTGGATTGCAGAGAAATCTACCCCTGGGAGGAAGACTTAGATTGGAATTGAAAAGGCATGACCCAAACAAAGTCTCATCCTTAAGAGGAGACACTAGAAGCGTGTATTTGGAGGAAACAAATAATTGAATCTGCAACTGCAGAACTATAAAGCCTAGGCTGTACCACTAAACCACAGGTAGGCTTCTCAGCTGGCCATAGATTTCAGCCACAATGCCCGGCGGCTAGTACAGCAAGTCTAATAAGAACAAGACATTGCTCTAAATGAACAATTAAACCTCCAGTTTCTTACCTATGTCAGGAAGAAAACTAGATTATCTCCGCAGAAATCTAAGTTCTCTGATTAAAAGTAGAAAGTTCCCTTCTACTAAAGACACAGTGCATTTCAAGAGCGATAGCGACAGGAAATCCTAAAAAGGACATGAGACAGGGAGAAATATCCCCAGATTCTCTATAACAATCCTGTGAACGTCTCACAGGACGTCTAGAACCCTTCCAGAGAGGAAAGAAAAATATAGAACTGATAAAGTTCACAAAAATTCAAAGGAAAGACAACGATAGGGATCGGTGTCATCCAGTCAGCCAAGACCTCCTGACAATATAAGATGCTTTGAAGCAAACTGAAGGATACCACTTCAGTAACAGATGAAGGAATTAAACTGTCCAGATCTGAGATTTCAGCCTCAGAAACTACAGGCGAATCCTCATTAACTTGGAAGAAGACAAACCTGTGGAGCAGAAACCCTCTTATCTGAGACTGAAAATGTCCTCTTGCCTTTTCCCTGAAGTAAAGGAAAACAGACCAAGCCACAGATACCGCAGAAGATACCTGAGCTTGCAACTTCTGTAAGCAAATACACTCCTCCAGGAGATTGAGAGGAACCACAGTGCACTGCATGTAATGTCCTATATGTCTGGGACATAAAAGGAGAAAGCTGTGGCAGTGCCTTAAGAGCAACATCCTTGGAGACATGAAGATCAAACCAATCTGTACAATTAATAGCATTTGCAAAATCAAAGGTACAGAAAAAATAAATGTTTAAACCAATTCTTAAATGAGCAAGCCTTCCACACAACTTCAGCATCAGTAGAAGGAATTATAATGCCTGATTCCGAAATGTCACCCTCAGATGCACCCGAAGAATCTTCATCCTCAGACTTCTTAGAGGAAATACTTAGATTAGCCACTTCAGGATCAGAAACCTTACTTACTGTTTCTTTAAATATCCTTTTGCGTTTTCCCTGCAGCATGGGAAAAGCAGACAGCGCCTCAGATACCGAAGAAGATACCTGGGCAGCAATATCTTGCAAAAAAACTTCAGACGGAGCATGAGAGGAAACGCAGGGCACTGTATGTGCAGATGAATAGGATTGGGACGCTTGAGGAGAAAGCTGCGGCACATCTGAAACAGGAGGCTCCTGAACAGCATCCGCCTTAGCTAATGATGGCTCAGGGTCAAAAAGTCTATTTCTATAAGCTAAAGTTCTTTCAATACATGAACAAAAAGATACTGGGGGTTCCACCTGGGCAACAAAACATAATCTACAGGTAACATCCTGCACAGCCTCCTGATCCATAATACAAAAAGAAGCAAATTTAAAAAAAAACAAAACAAAAAAAAAAACACTTTTTTTTAAATCTTTTAACAAAGGATATAATACAGAACCAAAAAAACAAACATTCTTAAATAAATGTTCCCTTTAAAATCACCAAATCAAAAAACATACCCTAGGCAACACTCTACACTTCAGCAGAATTACTGAGGTGCCCTACCTGTCCTGCAACCCGCAGTAAACTGAGGAACAAAACGATCCCGTTTATAATCCGGATTTCCAGAGAAGCAAAAACAGCAAGAAGCCTTCTAAACAGCAGAGCCATCTGAAATATGGGCACCTCACTCTTACAGGAAGTGAAAAAAGCACCAAAAAAAACTCTGACATCACAAAATCAAAAAAAGTACATAATCTGTTACTAAAAACGGATCCTCACTGAGCCATCAATAAAATAAATATTTCCTCACACTAACAGTGCCTGCAAAAACAATTATGATTCATTTACAATATATATAAGGCCACCAATAATGAACCAATCTAGTCTTGAGAAAGGCCCCATTCAAGGGCTGAAACGCGTTGACACATTGGTAAGCCGAATCTAAATCTTTAACTTTGTTCTCTAGCGGTATTGCACTATTTGTTATATGTTTTTACAGATCTCCTGCCGGAATCTATATATTTTCACTAGAAGGATTGCATACATCAACATCTGGACACCTACTATTATTCACATTTTTTCAATTTTTTTCTACATTTGGAGAGCTTTTAGATTTTTCCCTATTTTACACTGATTTTTTTGGCCCCTTTATAATGTTTTTATGTTTATTTTTCATGTTCTATTAATTTTTAATTTTGATATATTTTTCTATATAATTTTAGCATCCCTTGCGTGCATTTTTCAATACGACACATTGGGATTTACTATTTAAAACTGGACTAACTGGATTACGATCCTCAATGCACCATACCAGGCTAAGATCATCAGAATTGACATCAATTTCCATTTATATTTGACACATTGGAATACACACAGTCACCTATTTGGACTACCATTATACAACTTTGTGACTTATTCTAGGTGCACCTAGTGTTTGTCCTCTTTTCGTTTGCCCCTATTGGGGGATTTTTAAAATTGGTCTGACTGGCCGTATAGGGCAAACAGAGTTCAACCTTATTTTTACTAGTTGTTTTATATTAACTGATGTTTATTGTACTTCATTATATTTTAGTTAGTCAAGCGTGTTATTAATATATAGATATCTCTTTTCATTCACTATTATATTAAATACGGTTTATTATGTACAGCCTCATAGGCGCTTTAATATCCTGTTGCCATTAGCTTTTATTATATAGGATAGGGATGTTAAAGGAACAGTAAACACCTAACTTAAAGACATTTATGTTGTGCAATAAAGAATAACATTTCAGCCAAGTCTTATTTTTTTAAAACAAATTAACATCCTTTTTACTGCAATTGTTTCTTAATAAAGGTGGTGAGAGTTCACAATCCAATATTCCTGGGAATTATAGTCCTGACCACTAGGAAGAGGCAAAGATCCTAAAACTCCCAGAGCCCTTAAAACCCTTCCCACCTTACAGGAAACTAGTCTTGTCTTTGCCTTAACAGGTGGAAGCTGAAGGATGGTGATTCAGATGTTTGTGAGAAGGCTTCTCAGATCGATTTGAGGCCCAGTTTCCCCTCAGAGAGCTACAATCTGGACAATGGTATGTTGATGGAGTATGGATAGTGCCACAAGAACACATATGGGAAATAGTAACAGGACTAAAACAGGTGTCACAGGGACTGGTCCATAGACTCTGCCTGTCGATTAAAAGTTATTCCGTACTTAAGGCTCGATTTATCAAGCAAGGGCAGACAGGGGTGTAAATATTCGCCCCTATCTGCCCCAGCTCTCCTCTGTCAGGCAGCAGTCCGCTGCTGGAATTTAACAGTGCACATGACCGTTGCTTGATAAATCGTGACTGCAGGGTCTCTTGTGAGAACCTGCAGTCATAGGGAGGAGAAAGGGCTTGATAAATTGAGCCATATGTATTATGGGCATGTCTGTGTGATCAGCCTGTCATCTGGTTAGCGCTCATCTGGTTCTCTATAGATTAACACTCCTAAAACCTGCCATGACCACTCCAAGTTAGTGTAAGAAGAGGGTCTCTAATTTTCTAATTTAAGTAAATCTATTCCTGTTAAGCTGAACATTCCAAGTTCTGCTTCTTCTGATTTATCCTCTGATAATGATAGAAGTTTTTTCAGATGATCATGAGTTAGTCTCTAATCAGAACTTGAGTCTACCATTTATTTTATTTTTACTTGGGATGCAGACTTTCTAAAATTGTCAACGCCTTCACTCAGCGGAACGGTCTCTTCATCTGGAACTCTTCATTCAGATTGTAGACCTATGGGATCTTACAGAAGTAGATCTGATGGCTTCTTGTTTAAACAAAGAGCTCCCCAGATATTTTGCGAGGTCCAGGGATCCTCAGGCGGAATTTGAGGATGCTCTAGTATCTCCTTGGTTGTTTTGTCTGGCTTACATTTTCTCACCTCTGGTTCTGTTACCAAGGGTTATAACTAGGATCAAGAAGGAAGTATCATCAGTAATCCTGAATGCTCCAGCTTAGCCTTGAAGGACTTAGTTTACAGATCGGGTGCAGATATCCAGTTCTTCGTGGTTTCTTCCTTTGCGATATGATATTCTGTATTGGACAGTTTTTTCATGAGGATTTAAAATCTCTAAACTTGATGGCTTGGAGATGGAATGCTTAGTTTTAAGACAGAGGTTTTTCCGATTATTTTATTTTGGTTCAGACCCGTAACATGTAACAATTAAGATTAATCACAAGGTTTGGAAAGTTTTTTATTTCCTGGTGTGTGGAACATGGGTTCAGTTGGCACTCTTTTAGAATTCCTAGAAATCTTCCATTTTTTCAGGGTGATTTGGATAAGGATTTGTCCGCTAGTGCTTTTACAAGATTTCTAAATATTCAGTTATTTATCCAGGTTTAAGTCATGTTTAAGATTGTGATTAACCAATTTCACCTCCACAGAATCTTATTTGGTATTTAGAGTTTTGTAGGTTCCTCCTTTTTGAACCGATGTATGTTTTGGATATTCAGCTTTTGCCCTGGAAGGTTTTGTTTCTTTCACCTATTTCTTCTGATAAAAGAGTTTCTCATTTGTCTGCTCTTTGTTGTGAGATTCCTAATAGAGAACTAAATTTTGACTTATTGTCCAAGGTATTTTATTCTGTTTACATCAATTGTAGATTGTTGTTCTCTCTTTTTTTACAAATCCAAAGTATTCTAAGGAGAAGCGTCTCCATTATTTGGATGTAGTCAGAGTTTTGACAATCTTTAGCTTGTTTATTATTATTTCTGGTTCCAGAAAGGGTCAGATGGTTAGTGTGTTTAGTTAGCCTCTTGGTTAAAGTTTTTTTGATAACACTTACTTGGAGTTGGGCGAATTTTTCTAAATAAATAATTGCCCATTCTAGTAGATCAGTTGCTACGTCATGGACCTTTAAGAATGATGCACATTTTTACTAAACTCTACTATTATTTTGATGATTTTGCTTCTTCTGAAGCAGCTTTGTTAGGTAAGTCCTTTAGGCAGCTGTATCTGGCCATTTGCTATTTATACATTTTTTTATTCCTAACAAAAAAACTAATCATCCAATGTATTTGGAATAGTATAAGCCCCCACACAATTTTTTTCTATTGTGATTGCTTTTTTTTTCTGGTGGCAGTTTGATTATAAACCTCTCTTATCTATGCTCCTTTTTATTGCCCTTATTTTCTTTGCCTACATTCTTCTTCTCTAGTTTGACTATACGTCAGGCTAGTTTCCAGTATGGTGGGAGGGGTTTAAAGGGAGTTTTGGAATTTTTGCCACCTCCTAGGGGCCAGGAGTATAATTACCAGGATTAATGGATTGTGGAATCTCACAGCCATGAAATAAATTAATTTATGATTTAAGCATAAATTATAGTGTTTCAAAAAAACAAACTCCACTAACCATTTGCCTTATTTTGAGGAGCTAATCTGGGCTTTAGTCCAGAGACAACAAGGCGTGGCCCAGTCATAAAGTTAGTATACAATTCTTTATTTGCTAAAGACAATCAGGGAAAGATATGTAGCAGGAGTAGCCTTGCAATGTCAGCAAGATGCATTTCAAGTTCTGAGAATTAGCAATTGCTATATTCTACATGAAAAGGGGGCTAAATAAATGATGAATATACACTACAAAGTTTCATTAAGCATAACTAAACATTTTATATGCAAATCTCAAGGTGTTTACTTGCCCCTTTAACCTTTGATGTTATTCCCATGGAAAAGGGAGAGGAGAGAGACTCATAATTAGCAATGCTGAACAAGAGAGTATTATTATGTATGCAGTTTCACTAAATATCACCTATTAGACTTAAAAACATCACTATGGCTGCTGAGCATTTGAAGAATTTATTACTGTAAAACCAAAACGTATCACTAAAAAGATGGCACTGCTGTACTAAAAGATATCAAAATCTGCTAACTATATATAATTCTACTGGGTTAAAGATGTAACACTTAAAAGCATACTACACTAGAAATAATTGTAAACTATTGTTGCTGTTGTACTAAAGTAATCTTTAAAAGGTAATTTTGCAGTAAATAATCAAATTACGTTTTTATTACAATAGACAATCACTATTGCACTAAATACATCACTATATGTTTCACTTAATGTCATTCTGCAGAAGAGGAGAGGTATAATAGAATAAACTGAGTGCTGGGTGGCAGGGAAGAGAATGCGGAGTAAAAGGGGAACAAGCATAAATGGGTGAGATCTTAGATTGCTCTTTAAAATGTCTTATGTAAAAAAAAATACATAATTAGTATGTAACACAGATCCCCAGTAGAAATATAGGTACATATTATAACCTTCCTCTTAGCAAAAAAAAAAAAATATTAATCAAGAAATTACAAATAATTTTACCTGTAAATTGTAAATTGCCTCAAACATTTGTAAGTTGCTTTCACAAATTTCAGTCTTCAGAAGATTTTCTGGAGCAATAAAAAGAAACTTTAAAAATAATTTTCTATAAAAAGGGGCCTAAAACCATTTTTTATCCTGTCATTATTCAGAAAGAAAATATAATTTTAAACAACATTCCAATGCACTATTATAAAAATTGTCACATTCTATTAGTGTTCTTTGTTGAAGGAACAACAATGAACTACTGGGAACGAGCTGAAAATAATGGGTGAGCCAGAAGTATAAATATGCACAGCCACCAATCACCAGCTAGCTTCCCAGTAGTGTACTGCTGCTTCCATGCCTACCTGGGTATGCTTTTTAATAAAGGATACCAATAGAACAAAGCAAATTTGATAATAGAAACAAGAACCAAACTACAAAATTATTTAAAACCCAACTCTATATCTGAATCATGAAACAAAATGTATGCTTAGCTGATAAATTAATTTCCTTCTTAGTGGTGAGAGTTCACAAAACATTATTAAACTATGGGAATTACTCTACCTGGCCACAAGGAGGAGGCAAAGACACCCCAAACAAGACTATAAATATCCCTGTCACTTCCCCTACCCTTCAGTAGTTCAGCCGAGGATAAGGAGAAGTTAAGAGAGATACAAGGGGTACAGAGTTGCAAAAAACAACTGGCGCCACTACACATTTAGTAACTGGGTGCGGTCTCACTGCCAAGAAGGAAATAAATTTATAAGGTAAAAATAAAATGTTCCTTCTATTGGGAGAGTCCATAAAAACATTCTTAACCTATGGGAAACCAATACCCACCCAAGCTGTGAATTTCACACATGTTTGGGAGTGAAAAGTAGGGAAGGCAGCCCTAATCACTAGGCACCGCTGCTTGTAGAACCCTTCTACCAAAAGCTGCTTCAGCAGAAGCAAAAACATAGAATTTATAGAACTTCCTGAAAGTATGCAACAACGACCAGGTCTCAGACTTACAGATTTGTTCAACTGAAGCCTCAATATTAAATGGAAAGTGCCACCCCAGGAGAGGAAAGAGCTGCAATTCTCAAAAGGGGGTCTTGATTCACTTCCTTGCGAATTACACTTCGCAACCAAAAGGAAATGATTACAGCTGAGGCCTTCTGCCTCTTGCACTTACCAGTATACAGGACAAATAAGGAAGAAGAGTGACAAAATTCCTTAGTAGCGTGAAGGTAGAACTTCAACGCCCTGACCACATCCAAAATATGGATGCATACTAACCAAGTCCTGCGTGGCCACACAGGAGCTATCAAGATAGTCCGTATGTGCTCCTGTTTGATCCAAACTACTACTCCGGCAGATACAATTGTTGGAAACAGATAGAACAAGTTGAAGTTAGACGGAACCGCTAGAACATCCACTACCTCCGCCTGAGGATCCATGGATCTCAATCCGTATCTCTTTGCATTGAATCGGGAAGCAATCAGAACTATGTCTGGAACACCCCACCTGCGGGTTAGTTCCCAAAATACCTCCTGATTCAGAGAGAAATTCACTGAATTAAGGGTCTGCCTGCACAGGAAATCTGCCTCCCAATTCAACACATCTGGCATGTGGATAGCTCAGATCTGACATTGATATGTCTCCGCCCACTGAATAATCCGAGAAATCACCTGGAGGGACCTCCCTGATTGTTGATGTAGGCCACTGTCATGATGTTGCTCTATTGGAATCGGATATGCAGGACGGGACCTAGTTGAGGGCACACCAGAAGCGAGTTGTATATGGCCCTCAATACGAGACTGTTGACTGAAAGTGATTCTCTCTCCTGACACCAAGTCCCCTGGGCTCTGAGAGAACCCCACGCTGCACCCCATCCTGACAGACTATCGTCTGTGGTGATTATACTCTAAGAAGTGTGGTGGAAACTTGTTCCTAGGAGGACAGGGTTTAGGGATTGCAACCAAACTCGTCTGGTTGTGGGAGAGATAACCTGTGATAGATCTGAATGGTCTCCATTCCATTGTCTGAGCATACACAACTGTAGTGGTCTCAGATCAAAGCAAGCAAATGTTATAGCATTGGACTGAAGCAGGCGATACGCCCTCTGAAGCTTCTCATTGCGCTAGAGAGTAAGGTAAAATGTGTATGCTGACAGAATCGTAGCCGGGACAAGGGAGCTCTTTTCCAGGTTGACCTTACAACTGTGTGTCCAAAGAAACTAGAGTAACCTCTGCATGTGGTCCTGCGCCACTGACAAGGAAGGAGCCTGAACAAGAACATTGTCCAGGTAAGAAGTCATTGCGATCACCTGCAGATAAACCGCAGCAAGGAGTGCACCCAGCACCTTTGTGAACACACGTGGAGCAGTAGCCGACCTAAATGGAAGTGCCACAAATTGGAAGTGTTTGTCTAGGAAGGTGAACCGAAGAAACCGATAGGGGTCCTTGGGTATCGGAATGTGTAGATATGCCAGCTTCAGGTCTAATGTGGACATAAACTGTCCCTATTGAACCAAAAGGAGGATGGATCTTATTGTCTCCAACATGAAAGTGGGAACTCTTACAAATCTCTTGAGCCCTTTTAGGTCTAATATAGAATTGAATGTGTCCTCCTCCAGGTGGTGGGTGATACCTTCGAGCCGTTTTGTTATCTTGGGAAGCATTCTTGGGCTGCTTGTTCTCATTCCACCCCTGGGTGGGCTTCCAGGTAGGCCTGGGAGACTCAATTTTAGTCGCTTCTGTGATCCTTTAATTTTTGTTCCAAAAGGAATGAAAACGTCCTGCCAGATGACCCTTGGGCTTAGATTTCTTGAACTGCGGTAGAAAAACATAATTTATGTAAGAACTTACCTGATAAATTCATTTCTTTCATATTAGCAAGAGTCCATGAGCTAGTGACGTATGGGATATACATTCCTACCAGGAGGGGCAAAGTTTCCCAAACCTTAAAATGCCTATAAATACACCCCTCACCACACCCACAATTCAGTTTAACGAATAGCCAAGAAGTGGGGTGATAAGAAAGGAGCGAAAGCATCAAAAAATAAGGAATTGGAATAATTGTGCTTTATACAAAAAAATCATAACCACCACTCTTGCTAATATGAAAGAAATGAATTTATCAGGTAAGTTCTTACATAAATTATGTTTTCTTTCATGTAATTAGCAAGAGTCCATGAGCTAGTGACGTATGGGATAGCAGATACCAAAGATGTGGAACTTCCACGCAAGAGTCACTAGAGAGGGAGGGATAAAAACATAATTTATGCTTACCTGATAAATTTATTTCTCTTGTGGTGTATCCAGTCCACGGATCATCCATTACTTGTGGGATATTCTCATTCCCAACAGGAAGTTGCAAGAGGATCACCCACAGCAGAGCTGTTATATAGCTCCTCCCCTAACTGCCATATCCAGTCATTCGACCGAAAACAAGCAGAGAAAGGAGAAACCATAGGGTGCAGTGGTGACTGTAGTTTAAATTTAAAAATTACCTGCCTTAAAATGACAGGGCGGACCGTGGACTGGATACACCACAAGAGAAATAAATTTATCAGGTAAGCATAAATTATGTTTTCTCTTGTAAGGTGTATCCAGTCCACGGATCATCCATTACTTGTGGGATACCAATACCAAAGCTAAAGTACACGGATGAAGGGAGGGACAATGCAGGTACTTAAATGGAAGGTACCACTGCCTGTAAAACCTGTCTCCCAAAAATAGCCTCCGAAGAAGCAAGAGTATCAAATTTGTAGAATTTTGAAAAAGTATGAAGCGAAGACCAAGTCGCCGCCTTGCAAATCTGTTCAACAGAAGCCTCATTTTTAAAGGCCCATGTGGAAGCCACAGCTCTAGTAGAATGAGCTGTAATCCTTTCAGGAGGCTGCTGGCCAGCAGTCTCATAGGCTAAGCGGATTATGCGTCTTAGCCAAAAAGAAAGAGAGGTTGCCGAAGCCTTTTGACCTCTCCTCTGTCCAGAGTAGACAACAAACAAAGCAGATGTTTGACGAAAATCTTTAGTAGCTTGTAAGTAAAACTTTAAAGCACGAACCACGTCCAGATTGTGTAATAGACGTTCCTTCTTTGAAGAAGGATTAGGACACAAGGATGGAACAACAATCTCTGATTGATATTCTTGTTAGATACCACCTTAGGTAAAAACCCAGGTTTGGTACGCAGGACTACCTTATCCGTATGGAAGATCAGATAAGGAGAATCACATTGTAAGGCAGATAACTCAGAGACTCTACGAGCCGAGGAAATAGCTACCAAAAAAAGAACTTTCCAAGATAAAAGTCTGATATCTATGGAATGAAGAGGTTCAAACGGAACTCCTTGAAGAACCTTAAGAACCAGATTTAAGCTCCATAGCGGAGCAACAGGTTTAAACACAGGCTTGATTCTAACTAAAGCCTGACAAAATGCCTGAACGTCTGGAACATCTGCCAGACGCTTGTGCAAAAGAATAGACAGTGCAGAAATCTGTCCCTTTAAGGAACTAGCTGACAATCCTTTTTCCAAACCTTCTTGGAGAAAGGATAATATCCTGGGAATCCTGACCTTACTCCATGAGTAACCCTTGGATTCACACCAATAAAGATATTTACGCCATATCTTATGGTAAATTTTCCTGGTGACAGGCTTTCGTGCCTGTATTAAGGTATCAAAGACTGACTCGGAGAAGCCACACTTTGATAAAATCAAGCGTTCAATCTCCAGGCAGTCAGTCTCAAAGAAATTAGATTTGGATGATTGAAAGGACCCTGAAGTAGAAGGTCTTGTCTTAACGGCAGAGTCCAAGGTGGAACGGATGACATGTCCACTAGATCTGCATACCAGGTCCTGCGTGGCCACGCAGGCGCTATCAAAATCACTGATGCTCTCTCCTGCTTGATTTTGGCAATCAGTCGAGGGAGCAGAGGAAACGGTGGAAACACATAGGCCAGGTTGAAAGACCAGCGTCGCCTCAGGATCCCTGGACCTGGATCCGTAACAAGGAAGCTTGGCGTTCTGGCGAGACGCCATGAGATCCAGTCGTGGTTTGCCCCAACGATGAATCAATTGAGCAAACACCTCCGGATGGAGTTCCCACTCCCCCAGATGAAAAGTCTGACGACTTAGAAAATCCGCCTCCCAGTTCTCTACACCTGCGATATGGATAGCGGATAGGTGGCAAGAGTGAATCTCTGCCCAGCGAATTATCTTTGAGACTTCTAACATCGCTAGGGAACTCCTTGTTCCCCCTTGATGGTTGATGTAAGCCACAGTCGTGATGTTGTCAGACTGAAATCTGATGAACCTCAGGGTTGCTAACTGAGGCCAAGCCTGAAGAGCATTGAATATTGCTCTCAGTTCCAGAATATTTATTGGAAGGAGTGTCTCCTCCTGAGTCCACGATCCCTTGCCTTCAGGGAGTTCCAGACTGCACCCCAACCTAGAAGGCTGGCATCTGTCGTTACAATTGTCCAATCTGGCCTGCGAAAGGTCATACCTTTGGACAGATGGACCCGAGATAGCCACCAGAGAAGAGAATCCCTGGTCTCTTGATCCAGATTTAGTAGAGGGGACAAATCTGTGTAATCCCCATTCCACTGACTGAGCATGCATAGTTGCAGCGGTCTGAGATGTAGGCGTGCAAACGGCACTATGTCCATTGCCGCTACCATTAAGCCGATTACTTCCATGCACTGAGCCACCGAAGGGCGTGGAATGGAATGAAGAACACGGCAGTAATTTAGAAGTTTTGATAACCTGGACTCCGTCAGGTAAATTTTCATTTCCACAGAATCTATCAGAGTCCCTAGGAAGGAAACTCTTGTGAGTGGGGATAGAGAACTCTTTTCCTCGTTCACTTTCCACCCATGCGACCTCAGAAATGCCAGTACTATGTCCGTATGAGACTTGGCAATTTGGAAGTTTGACGCCTAAATAAGGGGCCACTGCTATGCCCCGCGGCCTTAGGACCGGCAGAAGCGACCCCAGAACCTTCGTAAAAATTCTTGGGGCTGTAGCTAATCCAAAGGGAAGAGCTACAAACTGGTAATGCCTGTCTAGAAAGGAAAACCTGAGAAACCGATGATGATTTTTGTGTATCGGAATGTGAAGATAAGCATCCATTAAATCCACTGTAGTCATATATTGACCCTCCTGGATCATAGGTAGGATAGTACGAATAGTTTCCATCTTGAATGATGGAACTGAGGAATTTGTTTAAGATCTTTAGATCCAAAATTGGTCTGAAGGTTCCCTCTTTTTTGGGAACCACAAACAGATTTGAGTAAAATCCCTGTCCCTGTTCCTCCTTTGGAACTGGATGGATCACTCCCATAACTAGGAAGTCTTGTACACAATGTAAGAATGCCTCTCTCTTTATCTGGTTTGCAGATAATTGTGAAAGGTGAGATCTCCCTTTTGGGGGGGAAGCTTTGAAGTCCAGAAGATATCCCTGAGATATAATTTCCAACGCCCAGGGATCCTGGACATCTCTTGCCCACGCCTGGGCGAAGAGTGAAAGTCTGCCCCCTACTAGATCCATTACCGGATAGGGGGCCGTTCCTTCATGCTGTCTTAGAGGTAGCAGCAGGCTTTTTGGCCTGCTTACCTTTGTTCCAGGTCTGGTTAGGTCTCCAGACCGTCTTGGACTGAGCAAAAGTTCCCTCTTGTTTTGCAATAGAGGAAGTTGATGCCGCACCTGCCTTGAAGTTTCGAAAGGCACGAAAATTAGACTGTTTGGCCCTTGATTTGGGCCTGTCCTGAGGAAGGGCATGACCTTTTCCTCCAGTGATATCAGCAATAATCTCCTTCAAACCATGGTCTGCCCCATGAAGGGAATGTTAAGCAGCTTAGACTTTGAAGTAACGTCAGCTGACCATGATTTAAGCCATAGCGCTCTGCGCGCCTGGATTGCAAAACCAGAATTCTTAGCCGTTAGTTTAGTCAAATGAACAATGGCATCAGAAACAAAAGAATTGGCTAGCTTAAGTGCTCTAAGCTTGTCAAGTATGTCATCCAATGAGTCTCTACCTGTAAAGCCTCTTCCAGAGACTCAAACCAGAACGCCGCCGCAGCAGCAGTGACAGGAGCAATGCATGCAAGGGGCTGTAGGATAAATCCTTGTTGAATAAACATTTTATTAAGGTAACCCTCTAACTTTTTATCCATTGGATCTAAAAAAGCACAACTGTCCTCAACAGGGATAGTAATACGCTTTGCTAGAATAGAAACTACTCCCTCCACCTTAGGGACTGTCTGCCATAAGTCCCGTGTGGTGGTGTCTATTGGAAACATTTATCTAAAAATAGGAGGGGGAGAGAACGGCACACCTGGTCTATCCCATTCGTTATTAATAATTTCTGTAAACCTTTTAGGTATTGGAAAAACATCAGTACACACTGGCACTGCATAGTATTTATACAGTCTACACAATTTCTCTGGCACTGCAATTATATCACAGTCATTCAGAGCAGCTAAAACCTCCCTGAGCAATACGCGGAGGTGTTCAAGCTTAAATTTAAATGTAGAAATATCAGAATCAGGTTGCATCATCTTCCCAGAGTCAGAAACATCACCCACAGACTGAAGCTCTCCTTCCTCAGATTCTGCATATTGTGAGGCAGTATCAGACATGGTTCTTAAAGCGTCAGTATGCTCTGTATTTCGTCTAACCCCAGAGCTATCTCGCTTTCCTCTAAATTCAGGTAGTCTGGCTAATACCGCTGACAGTGTATTATCCATGACTGCCACCATGTCTTGTAAAGTAAACGCTATGGGCGCCCTAGATGTACTTGGCGCCATTTGAGCGTGAGTCCCTTGAGCGGGAGTCAAAGGATCTGACACGTGGGGAGAGTTAGTCGGCATAACTTCCCCCTCGTCAGATTCCTCTGGTGATAAATTTTTTAAAGACAGAATATGATCTTTATTGCTTAAAGTGAAATCAGTACATTTGGTACACATTCTAAGAGGGGGTTCCACCATGGCTTTTAAACATAATGAACAAGGAGTTTCCTCTATGTCAGACATGTTTGTACAGACTAGCAATGAGACTAGCAAGCTTGGAAAACACTTTAAATCAAGTTAACAAGCAAATATAAAAAACGGTACTGTGCCTTTAAGAGAAACAAATTTTGTCAGAATTTGAAAAAGAGTGAAAAAAGGCAGTAAATCAAACGAAATTTTTACAGTGTATGTAATAAGCTAAGAGAGCATTGCACTTGCAAATGGATGATTAACCCCTTAGTTCAAAAAACGGATAAAAAAAACGATAACATAATTTATGTAAGAACTTACCTGATAAATTCATTTCTTTCATTTTAGCAAGAGTCCATGAGCTAGTGACGTATGGGATATACATTCCTACCAGGAGGGGCAAAGTTTCCCAAACCTCAAAATGCCTATAAATACACCCCTCACCACACCCATAAATCAGTTTAACGCATAGCCAAGAAGTGGGGTGATAAGAAAAAAGTGCGAAAGCATAAAAAATAAGGAATTGGAATAATTGTGCTTTATACAAAAAAATCATAACCACCACAAAAAAGGGTGGGCCTCATGGACTCTTGCTAATATGAAAGAAATGAATTTATCAGGTAAGTTCTTACATAAATTATGTTTTCTTTCATGTAATTAGCAAGAGTCCATGAGCTAGTGAAGTATGGGATAATGACTACCCAAGATGTGGATCTTCCACGCAAGAGTCACTAGAGAGGGAGGGATAAAATAAAGACAGCCAATTCCGCTGAAAATAATCCACACCCAAAACAAAGTTTAAATCTTATAATGAAAAAAACTGAAATTATAAGCAGAAGATTCAAACTGAAACAGCTGCCTGAAGTACTTTTCTACCAAAAACTGCTTCAGAAGAAGAAAACACATCAAAATGGTAGAATTTAGTAAAAGTATGCAAAGAAGACCAAGTTGCTGCTTTGCAAATCTGATCAACCGAAGCTTCATTCCTAAACGCCCAGGAAGTAGAAACTGACCTAGTAGAATGAGCTGTAATCCTTTGAATCAAAGACTTTAACCAAGACGCCAAAGAAATGGCAGAAGCCTTCTGACCTTTCCTAGAACCGGAAAAGATAACAAATAGACTAGAAGTCTTTCGGAAATTTTTAGTAGCTTCAACATAATATTTCAAAGCTCTAACTACATCCAAAGAATGCAACGATTTTTCCTTAGAATTCTTAGGATTAGGACACAATGAAGGAACCACAATTTCTCTACTAATGTTGTTAGAATTCACAACCTTAGGTAAAAATTTAAAAGAAATCCGCAACACCGCCTTATCCAGATGAAAAATCAGAAAAGGAGACTCACAAGAAAGAGCAGATAATTCAGAAACTCTTCTAGCAGAAGAGATGGCCAAAAGAAACAAAACTTTCCAAGGAAGTAATTTAATGTCCAGCGAATGCATAGGTTCAAACGGAGGAGCTTGAAGAGCCCCCAGAACCAAATTCAAACTCCAAGGAGGAGAAATTGACTTAATGACAGGCTTTATACGAACCAAAGCCTGTACAAAACAATGAATATCAGGAAGACTAGCAATCTTTCTGTGGAAAAGAACAGAAAGAGCAGAGATTTGTCCTTTCAAGGAACTTGCAGACAAACCTTTATCCAAACCATCCTGAAGAAACTGTAAAATTCTAGGAATTCTAAAAGAATGCCAAGAAAAATGATGAGAAGAACACCAAGAAATGTAAATCTTCCAGACTCGATAATATATCTTCCTAGATACAGATTTACGAGCCTGTAACATAGTATTAATTACTGAGTCAGAGAAACCTCTATGACTGAGAATCAAGCGTTCAATCTCCATACCTTCAAATTTAAGGATTTGAGATCCTGATGGAAAAAAGGACCTTGCGATAGAAGGTCTGGTCTTAATGGAAGAGTCCACGGTTGGCAAGTGGCCATCCGGACAAGATCCGCATACCAAAACCTGTGAGGCCATGCTGGAGCCACCAGCAGAACAAACGAGCACTCCTTTAGAATCTTGGAAATCACTCTTGGAAGGAGAACTAGAGGTGGAAAGATATAGGTAGGATGATACTTCCAAGGAAGTGACAATGCATCCACTGCCTCCGCCTGAGGATCCCTGGATCTGGACAGATACCTGGGAAGTTTCTTGTTTAGATGGGAAGCCATCAGATCTATTTCTGGAAGTCCCCACATTTGAACAATCTGAAGAAATACCTCTGGGTGAAGAGACCATTCGCCCGGATGTAACGTTTGGCGACTGAGATAATCCGCTTCCCAATTGTCTATACCTGGGATATGAACCGCAGAAATTAGACAGGAGTTGGATTCCGCCCATACCAGTATCCGAGATACTTCTTTCATAGCCAGAGGACTGTGAGTCCCTCCTTGATGATTGACATATGCCACGGTTGTGACATTGTCCGTCTGAAAACAAATGAACGACTCTCTCTTTAGAAGAGGCCATGACTGAAGAGCTCTGAAAATTGCACGGAGTTCCAAAATGTTGATTGGTAATCTCACCTCCTGAGATTCCCAAACCCCTTGTGCTGTCAGAGACCTACAAACAGCTCCCCAACCTGTCAGACTTGCATCTGTTGAAATCACAGTCCAGGTTGGAAGAACAAAAGAAGCCCCCTGAACTAAACGATGGTGGTCTGTCCACCACGTGAGAGAGTGTCGTACGATCGGTTTTAAAGATATTAATTGAGATATCTTTGTATAATCCCTGCACCACTGGTTCAGCATACAAAGCTGAAGAGGTCACATGTGAAAACGAGCAAAGGGGATCGCGTCCGATGCAGCAGTCATAAGACCTAGAATTTCCATGCATAAGGCTACCGAAGGGAATGATTGAGACTGAAGGTTTCGACAAGCTGAAACCAATTTTAGACGTCTCTTGTCTGTCAGAGACAGAGTCATGGACACTGAATCTATCTGGAAACCTAAAAAGGTTACCCTTGTCTGAGGAATCAATGAACTTTTTGGTAAATTGATCCTCCAACCATGTTTTTGAAGAAACAATACAAGTCGATTCGTATGAGATTCTGCTAAATGTGAAGACTGAGCAAGTACCAAGATATCGTCCAAATAAGGAAATACCACAATACCCTGTTCACTGATTACAGACAGAAGGGCACCGAGAACCTTTGTAAAAATCCTTGGAGTTGTTGCTAGGCCAAACGGCAGAGCCACAAACTGGTAATGCTTGTCTAGGAAAGAGAATCTCAGAAACTGATAGTGATCTGGATGAATCGGAATATGCAGATATGCATCCTGTAAATCTATTGTGGACATATAATGCCCTTGCTGAACAAAAGGCAGAATAGTCCTTATAGTTACCATTTTGAATGTTGGAATCCTTACATAATGATTCAAAATTTTTAAATCCAGAACTGGTCTGAAGGAATTCTCCTTCTTTGGTACAATAAAGAGATTTGAGTAAAACCCCAGCCCCTGTTCCAGAACTGGAACTGGCACAATTACTCTAGCTAACTCTAGATGCTTGAGCCTTCACTGGATTTACTGGGACACGGGAAAGAAAAAATCTTCTTGCAGGAGGCCTTATCTTGAAGCCTATTCTGTACCCTTGTGAAACAATGTTCTGAATCCAAAGATTGTGAATCGAATTGATCCAAATTTCTTTGAAAAATCGTAATCTGCCCACTACCAGCTGGGCTGGAATGAGGGCCGCACCTTCATGTTGACTTGGGAGCTGACTTTGGCTTTCTAAAAGGTTTGGATTTATTCCAGACTGGAGATGGTTTCCAAACTGATACCGCTCTTGTAGGGGAAGGATCAGGCTTTTGTTCCTTATTGTGACAAAAGGAACGAAAACGATTAGAAGACCTAAATTTACCTTTAGATTTTTTATCCTGTGGTAAAAATGTTCCTTTCCCCCCAGTAACAGTTGAAATAATGGAATCCAACTGTGAACCAAATAATTTATTACCCTGGAAAGAAAGGGAAAGCAAAGTTGACTTGGAAGACATATCAGCATTCCAAGTTTTAAGCCATAAAGCTCTTCTAGCTAAAATAGCTAGAGACATATACCTGACATCAACCCTAATGATATCAAAGATGGCATCACAAATAAAATTATTAGCATGTTGAAGAAGATTAACAATGCTATGAGAATCATGATCTGTCACTTGCTGCGCTAAAGCTTCCAACCAAAAAGTTGAAGCTGCAGCAACATCCGCTAAAGATATAGCAGGTCTAAGAAGATTACCTGAACATAAGTAAGCTTTTCTTAGAAAGGATTCAATTTTTCTATCTAAAGGATCCTTAAAGGAAGTACTATCTGCCGTAGGAATAGTAGTACGTTTAGCAAGAGTAGAGATAGCCCCATCAACTTTAGGGATTTTGTCCCAAAACTCTAATCTGTCAGATGGCACAGGATATAATTGCTTAAAACGTTTAGAAGGAGTAAATGAATTACCCAAATTATTCCATTCCCTGGAAATTACTTCAGAAATAGCATCAGGGACAGGAAAAACTTCTGGAATAACTACAGGAGATTTAAAAACCTTATTTAAACGTTTAGATTTAGTATCAAGAGGACCAGAATCCTCTATTTCTAATGCAATTAAGACTTCTTTAAGTAAAGAACGAATAAATTCCATTTTAAATAAATATGAAGATTTATGAGCATCAATCTCTGAAACAGAAACCAGAGGAATCATTATCAGAATCAGAATGATGATGTTCATTTAAAAATGAGAAGTTTTAAAAGACCTTTTACGTTTACTAGAAGGAGGAATAACAGACATAGCCTTCTTAATGGATTTAGAAACAAAATCTCTTATGTTAACAGGAACAGGAGTATTAGATGTTGATGGAACAGCAACAGGTAATGTAACATTACTAAAGGAAATATTATCTGCATTAACAAGTTTGTCATGACATTCATTACAAACAACAGCTGGAGGAACAGATACCATAAGTTTACAGCAAATACACTTAGCTTTGGTAGATCCAGAATCAAGCAGCGATTTTCCAGAAGTATCTTCTGATTCAGGCTCAATCTGAGACATCTTGCAATATGTAAAAGAAAAAACAACATATAAAGCAAAATTGATCAAATTCCTTAAATGACAGTTTCAGGAATGGGAAAAAATGCCAGTGAACAAGCTTCTAGCAACCAGAAGCAATAAACAATGAGACTTAAATAATGTGGAGACAATAATGACGCCCATATTTTTTGGCGCCAAAAAAGACGCCCACATTATTTGGCGCCTAAATGCTTTTAGCGCCAAAAATGACGCCACATCCGGTAACGCCAACATTTTTGGCGCAAAAACGTCAAAAATGACGCAACTTCCGGCGACAAGTATGACGCCGGAAATAATAAAGAAAAAATGTTTGCGCCAAAAAAGTCTGCGCCAAGAATGACGCAATAAAATGAAGCATTTTCAGCCCCCGCGAGCCTAACAGCCCACAGGGAAAAAAGTCAAATTTTAAGGTAAGAAAAATTGATTATTCAAATGCATTATCCCAAATAATGAAACTGACTGTCTGAAATAAGGAATATTGAACATCCTGAATCAAGGCAAATAAATGTTTAAACACAAATATTTAGAACTTTATATAAAAGTGCCCAACCATAGCTTAGAGTGTCACAAAAATAAGACTTACTTACCCCAGGACACTCATCTACATGTAGTAGAAAGCCAAACCAGTACTGAAACGAGAATCAGTAGAGGTAATGGTATATATAAGAGTATATCGTCGATCTGAAAAGGGAGGTAAGAGATGAATCTCTACGACCGATAACAGAGAACCTATGAAATAGACCCCGTAGAAGGAGATCATTGAATTCAAATAGGCAATACTCTCTTCACATCCCTCTGACATTCACTGCACGCTGAGAGGAAAACCGGGCTCCAACCTGCTGCGGAGCGCATATCAACGTAGAATCTAGCACAAACTTACTTCACCACCTCCACAGGAGGCAAAGTTTGTAAAAACTGATTTGTGGGTGTGGTGAGGGGTGTATTTATAGGCATTTTGAGGTTTGGGAAACTTTGCCCCTCCTGATAGGAATGTATATCCCATACGTCACTAGCTCATGGACTCTTGCTAATTCCATGAAAGAAATAGACGTTTTTTAACAGTCACAACAAACTGCCAGAGCTCTGCTGTGGCCCTACCTTCCCCAATAAATGACTTTGGAAAGCCTATGAGCCCTTTAGAGATATCCTATAGCATTCAGGGGACTCCTGAGGGAAGCTGGATGTCTCAGTCTGTAATTTTAACTGCGCAAAAAATTGCTAAATTAGGCCCCTCCCACTCATGCTACAACAGTGGAAAGCCTCAGGAAACTGTTTCTAGGCAAAATTTAAGCCAGTCATGTGGAAAAACTAGGCCCCAATAAAGTTTTATCACCAAAACATATATAAAAACGCTTAACATGCCAGCAAACGTTTTATATTGCAATTTTATAAGAGTATTACCTCTGAGAGTAAGCATCATACCAGTCGCTATTAAATCACTGTATCCAGGCTTACCTTACATTAATCCGGTATCAGCAGCATTTTCTAGCATTTACATCTCTAGAAAAAATTGTAACTGCATATACCTCATAGCAGGATAACCTGCACACCATTCTCCCGCTGAAGTTACCTCTCTCCTGAGACATATGTGAGAACAGCAATGGATCTTAGTTACAACCTGCTAAGATCATAGAAAATGCAGGCAGATTCTTCTTCTATTTACTGCCTGGGATAAAATAGCACAACTCCGGTACCATTTAAAAATAACAAACTTTTGATTGAAGAAAAAAAACTAACTATATTTCACCATTCTCTCTTACTACCTCCACTTGTTGAGAGTTGCAAGAGAATGACTGGATATGGCAGTTAGGGGAGGAGCTATATAACAGCTCTGCTGTGGGTGATCCTCTTGCAACTTCCAGTTGGGAATGAGAATATCCCACAAGTAATGAATGATCCGTGGACTGGATACACCTTACAAGAGAAATAAAGACAGACAATTCCACTGAAAAATGAATCCACTACCCAAATCAAAAGTTTCAATTTTTATAATGAAAAAAACTGAAGTTATAAGCAGAAGAATCAAACTGAAACAGCTGCCTGAAGTACTATTCTACCAAAAACTGCTTCTGAAGAAGAGAAAACATCAAAATGGTAGAATTTAGTAAAAGTATGCAAAGAAGACCAAGTCGTTGCTTTGCAAATCTGATCAACAGAAGCTTCATTCTTAAAAGCCCAGGAAGTAGAAACTGACCGAGTAGAATGAGCCGTAATCCTCTAAGGCGGGGATTTACCTGACTCCAAATAAGCAAGATGAATCAAAAAGCTTTAACCAAGATGCCAAAGAAATGGCAGAAGCCTTCTGACCTTTCCTAAAACCAGAAAAGATAACAAATAGACTTGAAGTCTTTCTGAAATCTGAATAGCTTCAACATAATTTCAAAACTCTTACCACATCCAAAGAATGTAAGAATCTCTCCAAAGAATTCTTAGTATTAGGACACAAGGAAGGGACAATAATTCCTCTACTAATGTTGTTAAAATTCACAACTTAGGTAAAAATTGAAAAGAAGACAGCAAAACCACCTTATCCTGATGAAAAATCAGAAAAAGGACACTCACAAGAAAGAGCAGATAATTCAAAAACTGTTCTAGCTGAAGAGATGTCTAAAGGAACAATACTTTCCATATGTCCAAAGAAAGCATATGCTCAAACGGAAGAGCCTGTAAAGCCCCCAGAACCAAATTAAGACTCCAAGGAGGAGAAATTGGCTTAAATGACAGACTTGATACGAACCAAAGCCTGAACAAAACAATGAATAACAGAAAGATTAGCAAATTTTTCTATGAAAACAGCACAGAAAAAGCAGAGATTTGTCCTTGCAAGGAACTTGCAGACAAAAACCCTTATCTAAACAATCCTGAAGAAAACTATAAAATCCTAGGAATTCTAAAAGAATGCCAAGAGAATTTATGAAAAGAGCATCAAGAGATGTAAATCTTTCAAACTCGATAATAAATCTTACTAGACAAAGATTAACGAGCCTGCAACATAGTATTAATCACTGAGTCAAAGAACTTCTATGACTAAGTACTAAGCGTTAAAACTCCATACCATCAAATTAATAATTTGAGTTCCTGATGGAATGTTAAGATATAAGGTCTGGCCTTAATGGAAGTGACCAAGATTGGCAACTGGACATCCGAACAAGAACCAAATACTAAAACCTGAGCGGCCATGCTGGAGCCACCAGCAACACAAAAGATTGCTCCCTGATGATTTTGAAAATCACTCTAAAAAGAAGAATCAGAGGCGAAAAAAACATAATTTATGTAAGAACTTACCTGATAAATTCATTTCTTTCATATTAACAAGAGTCCATGAGCTAGTGACGTATGGGATATACATTCCCACCAGGAGGGGCAAAGTTTCCCAAACCTCAAAATGCCTATAAATACACCCCTCACCACACCCACAAATCAGTTTAACGAATAGCCAAGAAGTGGGGTGATAAGAAAAAAAGTGCGAAGCATATAAAATAAGGAATTGGAATAATTGTGCTTTATACAAAAAAATCATAACCACCACAAAAAAGGGTGGGCCTCATGGACTCTTGTTAATATGAAAGAAATGAATTTATCAGGTAAGTTCTTACATAAATTATGTTTTCTTTCATGTAATTAACAAGAGTCCATGAGCTAGTGACGTATGGGATAATGACTACCCAAGATGTGGATCTTTCCACACAAGAGTCACTAGAGAGGGAGGGATAAAATAAAGAGAGGGAGGGATAAAATAAAGACAGCCAATTCAAACTGAAACCGCTGCCTGAAGAACTTTTCTACCAAAAACTGCTTCAGAAGAAGAAAATACATCAAAATGGTAGAATTTAGTAAAAGTATGCAAAGAGGACCAAGTTGCTGCTTTGCAGATCTGGTCAACCGAAGCTTCATTCCTAAACGCCCAGGAAGTAGATACTGACCTAGTAGAATGAGCTGTAATTCTCTGAGGCGGAATTTTACCCGACTCAACATAGGCAAGATGAATTAAAGATTTCAACCAAGATGCCAAAGAAATGGCAGAAGCTTTCTGGCCTTTCCTAGAACCGGAAAAGATAACAAATAGACTAGAAGTCTTACGGAAAGATTTCGTAGCTTCAACATAATATTTCAAAGCTCTAACAACATCCAAAGAATGCAACGATTTCTCCTTAGAATTCTTAGGATTAGGACATAATGAAGGAACCACAATTTCTCTACTAATGTTGTTGGAATTCACAACTTTAGGTAAAAATTCAAAAGAAGTTCGCAACACCGCCTTATCCTGATGAAAAATCAGAAAAGGAGACTCACAAGAAAGAGCAGATAATTCAGAAACTCTTCTAGCAGAAGAGATGGCCAAAAGGAACAAAACTTTCCAAGAAAGTAATTTAATGTCCAATGAATGCATAGGTTCAAACGGAGGAGCTTGAAGAGCTCCCAGAACTAAATTCAAACTCCAAGGAGGAGAAATTGACTTAATGACAGGTTTTATACGAACCAAAGCTTGTACAAAACAATGAATATCAGGAAGAATAGCAATCTTTCTGTGAAAAAGAACAGAAAGAGCGGAGATTTGTCCTTTCAAAGAACTTGCGGACAAACCCTTATCTAAACCATCCTGAAGAAACTGTAAAATTCTCGGAATTCTAAAAGAATGCCAAGAAAAATGATGAGAAAGACACCAAGAAATATAAGTCTTCCAGACTCTATAATATATCTCTCGAGATACAGATTTACGAGCCTGTAACATAGTATTAATCACGGAGTCAGAGAAACCTCTTTGACCAAGAATCAAGCGTTCAATCTCCATACCTTTAAATTTAAGGATTTCAGATCCGGATGGAAAAAAGGACCTTGTGACAGAAGGTCTGGTCTTAACGGAAGAGTCCATGGTTGGCAAGATGCCATCCGGACAAGATCCGCATACCAAAACCTGTGAGGCCATGCCGGAGCTATTAGCAGAACAAACGAGCATTCCCTCAGAATCTTGGAGATTACTCTTGGAAGAAGAACTAGAGGCGGAAAGATATAGGCAGGATGATACTTCCAAGGAAGTGATAATGCATCCACTGCCTCCGCCTGAGGATCCCGGGATCTGGACAGATACCTGGGAAGTTTCTTGTTTAGATGAGAGGCCATCAGATCTATCTCTGGGAGCCCCCACATTTGAACAATCTGAAGAAATACCTCTGGGTGAAGAGACCATTCGCCCGGATGCAACGTTTGGCGACTGAGATAATCCGCTTCCCAATTGTCTACACCTGGGATATGAACCGCAGAGATTAGACAGGAGCTGGATTCCGCCCAAACCAAAATTCGAGATACTTCTTTCATAGCCAGAGGACTGTGAGTCCCTCCTTGATGATTGATGTATGCCACAGTTGTGACATTGTCTGTCTGAAAACAAATGAACGATTCTCTCTTCAGAAGAGGCCAAAACTGAAGAGCTCTGAAAACTGCACGGAGTTCCAAGATATTGATCGGTAATCTCACCTCCTGAGATTCCCAAACTCCTTGTGCCGTCAGAGATCCCCACACAGCTCCCCAACCTGTGAGACTTGCATCTGTTGAAATTACAGTCCAGGTCGGAAGAACAAAAGAAGCCCCCTGAATTAAACGAAGGTGATCTGTCCACCACGTTAGAGAGTGTCGAACAATCGGTTTTAAAGATATTAATTGATATATCTTCGTGTAATCCCTGCACCATTGGTTCAGCATACAGAGCTGAAGAGGTCGCATGTGAAAACGAGCAAAGGGGATCGCGTCCGATGCAGCAGTCATAAGACCTAGAATTTCCATGCATAAGGCTACCGAAGGGAATGATTGAGACTGAAGGTTTCGACAAGCTGTAATCAATTTTAGACGTCTCTTGTCTGTTAAAGACAGAGTCATGGACACTGAATCTATCTGGAAACCCAGAAAGGTTACCCTTGTTTGAGGAATCAAAGAACTTTTTGGTAAATTGATCCTCCAACCATGATCTTGAAGAAACAACACAAGTCGATTCGTATGAGACTCTGCTAAATGTAAAGACTGAGCAAGTACCAAGATATCGTCCAAATAAGGAAATACCACAATACCCTGTTCTCTGATTACAGACAGAAGGGCACCGAGAATCTTTGTGAAAATTCTTGGAGCTGTAGCAAGGCCAAACGGTAGAGCCACAAATTGGTAATGCTTGTCTAGAAAAGAGAATCTCAGGAACTGATAATGATCTGGATGAATAGGAATATGCAGATATGCATCCTGTAAATCTATTGTGGACATATAATTCCCTTGCTGAACAAAAGGCAATATAGTCCTTACAGTTACCATCTTGAACGTTGGTATCCTTACAAAACGATTCAATAATTTTAGATCCAGAACTGGTCTGAAGGAATTCTCCTTCTTTGGTACAATGAAGAGATTTGAATAAAACCCCATCCCCTGTTCCGGAACTGGAACTGGCATAATTACTCCAGCCAACTCTAGATCTGAAACACAATTCAGAAATGCTTGAGCTTTCACTGGATTTACTGGGACACGGGAAAGAAAAAATCTCCTTGCAGGAGGTCTCATCTTGAAACCAATTCTGTACCCTTCTGAAACAATGTTCTGAATCCAAAGATTGTGAACAGAATTGATCCAAATTTCTTTGAAAAAACGTAACCTGCCCCCTACCAGCTGAACTGGAATGAGGGCCGTACCTTCATGTGAACTTAGAAGCAGGCTTTGCCTTTCTAGCAGGCTTGGATTTATTCCAGACTGGAGATGGTTTCCAAACTGAAACTGCTCCTGAGGATGAAGGATCAGGCTTTTGTTCTTTGTTGAAACGAAAGGAACGAAAACGATTGTTAGCCCTGTTTTTACCTTTAGACTTTTTATCCTGTGGTAAAAAAGTTCCTTTCCCACCAGTAACAGTTGAAATAATAGAATCCAACTGAGAACCAAATAATTGTTTCCCTGGAAAGAAATGGAAAGTAGAGTTGATTTAGAAGCCATATCAGCATTCCAGGTCTTAAGCCATAAAGCTCTTCTGGCTAAGATAGCCAGAGACATAAACCTAACATCAACTCTAATAATATCAAAAATGGCATCACAGATGAAATTATTAGCATGCTGGAGAAGAATAATAATATCATGAGAATCACGATTTGTTACTTGTTGCGCTAGAGTTTCCAACCAAAAAGTTGAAGCTGCAGCAACATCAGCCAATGATATAGCAGGTCTAAGAAGATTACCTGAACATAGATAAGCTTTTCTTAGAAAAGATTCAATTTTTCTATCTAAAGGATCCTTAAACGAGGTACCATCTGACGTAGGAATGGTAGTACGTTTAGCAAGGGTAGAAATAGCCCCATCAACTTTAGGGATTTTGTCCCAAAATTCTAACCTGTCAGGCGGAACAGGATATAATTGCTTAAAACGTTTAGAAGAAGTAAATGAATTACCCAATTTATCCCATTCCTTGGAAATTACTGCAGAAATAGCATTAGGAACAGGAAAGACTTCTGGAATAACCGCAGGAGCTTTAAAAACCTTATCCAAACGTATAGAATTAGTATCAAGAGGACTAGAATCCTCTATTTCTAAAGCAATTAGTACTTCTTTAAGTAAAGAGCGAATAAATTCCATCTTAAATAAATATGAAGATTTATCAGCATCAATCTCTGAGATAGAATCCTCTGAACCAGAAGAGTCCAAAGAATCAGAATGATGGTGTTCATTTAAAAATTCATCTGTAGAGAGAGAAGATTTAAAAGACTTTTTACGTTTACTAGAAGGAGAAATAACAGACAAAGCCTTCTTTATGGATTCAGAAACAAAATCTCTTATGTTATCAGGAACATTCTGCACCTTAGATGTTGAGGGAACTGCAACAGGCAATGGTACATCACTAAAGGAAATATTATCTGCTTTAACAAGTTTGTCATGACAATTATTACAAACAACAGCTGGAGGAATAGCTACCAAAAGTTTACAGCAGATACACTTAGCTTTGGTAGATCCAGCAGGCAGTGTTTTTCCTGTAGTATCTTCTGGCTCAGATGCAACGTGAGACATCTTGCAATATGTAAGAGAAAAAACAACATATAAAGCAAAATAGATCAAATTCCTTATAAGACAGTTTCAGGAATGGGAAAAAATGCCAGACATCAAGCTTCTAGCAACCAGAAGCAAATGAAAAATGAGACTGAAATAATGTGGAGACAAATGCGACGCCCATATTTTTTAGCGCCAAATAAGACGCCCACATTATTTGGCGCCTAAATGCTTTTGGCGCCAAAAATGACGCCACATCCGGAACGCCGACACTTTTGGCGCAAAATAACGTCAAAAAATGACGCAACTTCCGGCGACACGTATGACGCCGGAAACGGAAAAGAATTTTTGCGCCAAAAAAGTCCGCGCCAAGAATGACGCAATAAAATGAAGCATTTTTAGCCCCCGCGAGCCTAACAGCCCACAGGGAAAAAAGTCAAATTTTTGAGGTAAGAAAAATATGATAATTCAATGCATAATCCCAAATATGAAACTGACTGTCTGGAAATAAGGAAAGTTGAACATTCTGAGTCAAGGCAAATAAATGTTTGAATACATATATTTAGAACTTTATAAATAAAGTGCCCAACCATAGCTTAGAGTGTCACAGAAAATAAGACTTACTTACCCCAGGACACTCATCTACATGTTTGTAGAAAGCCAAACCAGTACTGAAACGAGAATCAGTAGAGGAAAACAGAATTTATGTTTACCTGATAAATTTCTTTCTCCAACGGTGTGTCCGGTCCACGGCGTCATCCTTACTTGTGGGATATTCTCTTCCCCAACAGGAAATGGCAAAGAGCCCAGCAAAGCTGGTCACATGATCCCTCCTAGGCTCCGCCTACCCCAGTCATTCGACCGACGTTAAGGAGGAATATTTGCATAGGAGAAACCATATGGTACCGTGGTGACTGTAGTTAAAGAAAATAAAATATCAGACCTGATTAAAAAAAAAAACCAGGGCGGGCCGTGGACCGGACACACCGTTGGAGAAAGAAATTTATCAGGTAAACATAAATTCTGTTTTCTCCAACATAGGTGTGTCCGGTCCACGGCGTCATCCTTACTTGTGGGAACCAATACCAAAGCTTTAGGACACGGATGAAGGGAGGGAGCAAATCAGGTCACCTAAATGGAAGGCACCACGGCTTGCAAAACCTTTCTCCCAAAAATAGCCTCAGAAGAAGCAAAAGTATCAAACTTGTAAAATTTGGTAAAAGTGTGCAGTGAAGACCAAGTCGCTGCCCTACATATCTGATCAACAGAAGCCTCGTTCTTGAAGGCCCATGTGGAAGCCACAGCCCTAGTGGAATGAGCTGTGATTCTTTCGGGAGGCTGCCGTCCGGCAGTCTCGTAAGCCAATCTGATGATGCTTTTAATCCAAAAAGAGAGAGAGGTAGAAGTTGCTTTTTGACCTCTCCTTTTACCTGAATAAACAACAAACAAGGAAGATGTTTGTCTAAAATCCTTTGTAGCATCTAAATAGAATTTTAGAGCGCGAACAACATCCAAATTGTGCAACAAACGTTCCTTCTTTGAAACTGGTTTTGGACACAGAGAAGGTACGATAATCTCCTGGTTAATGTTTTTGTTAGAAACAACTTTTGGAAGAAAACCAGGTTTAGTACGTAAAACCACCTTATCTGCATGGAACACCAGATAAGGAGGAGAACACTGCAGAGCAGATAATTCTGAGACTCTTCTAGCAGAAGAAATCGCAACTAAAAACAAAACTTTCCAAGATAATAACTTGATATCAACGGAATGTAAGGGTTCAAACGGAACCCCCTGAAGAACTGAAAGAACTAAATTGAGACTCCAAGGAGGAGTCAAAGGTTTGTAAACAGGCTTGATTCTAACCAGAGCCTGAACAAAGGCTTGAACATCTGGCACAGCTGCCAGCTTTTTGTGAAGTAATACCGACAAGGCAGAAATCTGTCCCTTCAGGGAACTAGCAGATAATCCTTTGTCCAATCCTTCTTGAAGGAAGGATAGAATCCTAGGAATCTTAACCTTGTCCCAAGGGAATCCTTTAGATTCACACCAACAGATATATTTTTTCCAAATTTTGTGGTAAATCTTTCTAGTCACAGGCTTTCTGGCCTGAACCAGAGTATCGATAACAGAATCTGAGAATCCTCGCTTCGATAAAATCAAGCGTTCAATCTCCAAGCAGTCAGCTGGAGTGAAACCAGATTCGGATGTTCGAACGGACCCTGAACAAGAAGGTCTCGTCTCAAAGGTAGCTTCCAAGGTGGAGCCGATGACATATTCACCAGATCTGCATACCAAGTCCTGCGTGGCCACGCAGGAGCTATCAAGATCACCGACGCCCTCTCCTGCTTGATCCTGGCTATCAGCCTGGGGATGAGAGGAAATGGCGGGAACACATAAGCTAGTTTGAAGGTCCAAGGTGCTACTAGTGCATCCACTAGAGCCGCCTTGGGGTCCCTGGATCTGGCCCCGTAGCAAGGAACTTTGAAGTTCTGACGAGAGGCCATCAGATCCATGTCTGGAATGCCCCACAGGTGAGTGACTTGGGCAAAGATTTCCGGATGGAGTTCCCACTCCCCCGGATGCAATGTCTGCCGACTCAGAAAATCCGCTTCCCAATTTTCCACTCCTGGGATGTGGATAGCAGACAGGTGGCAGGAGTGAGACTCCGCCCAAAGAATAATTTTGGTTACTTCTTCCATCGCTAGGGAACTTCTTGTTCCCCCCTGATGGTTGATGTACGCAACAGTCGTCATGTTGTCTGATTGAAACCGTATGAACCTGGTCCTCGCAAGCTGGGGCCAGGCCTGGAGAGCATTGAATATCGCTCTCAGTTCCAGAATATTTATCGGTAGAAGAGATTCTTCCCGAGACCAAAGACCCTGAGCTTTCAGGGATCCCCAGACCGCGCCCCAGCCTATCAGACTGGCGTCGGTCGTGACAATGACCCACTCTGGTCTGTGGAACATCATCCCTTGAGACAGATTGTCCAGGGACAGCCACCAACGGAGTGAGTCTCTGGTCCTCTGATTTACTTGTATCTTCGGAGACAAGTCTGTATAGTCCCCATTCCACTGACTGAGCATGCACAGTTGTAATGGTCTTAGATGAATGCGCGCAAAAGGAACTATGTCCATCGCCGCCACCATCAAACCGATCACTTCCATGCACTGAGCTATGGAAGGAAGAGGAACGGAATGAAGTATCCGACAAGAGTCCAGAAGCTTTGTTTTTCTGGCCTCTGTTAGAAAGATCCTCATTTCTAAGGAGTCTATAATTGTTCCCAAGAAGGGAACCCTTGTTGACGGGGATAGAGAACTCTTTTCCACGTTCACTTTCCAGCCGTGAGATCTGAGAAAGGCCAGGACAATGTCCGTGTGAGCCTTTGCTTGAGGAAGGGACGACGCTTGAATCAGAATGTCGTCCAGGTAAGGTACTACTGCAATGCCCCTTGGTCTTAGCACCGCTAGAAGGGACCCTAGTACCTTTGTGAAAATCCTTGGAGCAGTGGCTAATCCGAAAGGAAGCGCCACGAACTGGTAATGTTTGTCCAGGAATGCAAACCTTAGGAACCGATGATGTTCCTTGTGGATAGGAATATGTAGATACGCATCCTTTAAATCCACCGTGGTCATGAATTGACCTTCCTGGATGGAAGGAAGGATAGTTCGAATGGTTTCCATCTTGAACGATGGGACCTTGAGAAATTTGTTTAAGATCTTGAGATCTAGAATTGGTCTGAACGTTCCCTCTTTTTTGGGAACTATGAACAGATTGGAGTAGAACCCCATCCCTTGTTCTCTTAATGGAACAGGATGAATCACTCCCATTTTTAACAGGTCTTCTACACAATGTAAGAACGCCTGTCTTTTTATGTGGTCTGAAGACAACTGCGACCTGTGGAACCTCCCCCTTGGGGGAAGTCCCTTGAATTCCAGAAGATAACCCTGGGAGACTATTTCTAGCGCCCAAGGATCCAGAACATCTCTTGCCCAAGCCTGAGCGAAGAGAGAGAGTCTGCCCCCCACCAGATCCGGTCCCGGATCGGGGGCCAATATTTCATGCTGTCTTGGTAGCAGTGGCAGGTTTCTTGGCCTGCTTTCCCTTGTTCCAGCCTTGCATTGGTCTCCAAGCTGGCTTGGCTTGAGAAGTATTACCCTCTTGCTTAGAGGACGTAGCACCTTGGGCTGGTCCGTTTTTACGAAAGGGACGAAAATTAGGTCTATTTTTTGCCTTGAAAGGCCGATCCTGAGGAAGGGCGTGGCCCTTACCCCCAGTGATATCAGAGATAATCTCTTTCAAGTCAGGACCAAACAACGTTTTCCCCTTGAAAGGAATGTTTAGTAGCTTGTTCTTGGAAGACGCATCAGCCGACCAAGATTTCAACCAAAGCGCTCTGCGCGCCACAATAGCAAACCCAGAGTTCTTAGCCGCTAACTTAGCCAATTGCAAAGAGGCGTCTAGAGTGAAAGAATTAGCCAATTTTAGAGCATTGATTCTGTCCATAATCTCCTCATAAGGAGGAGAGTCACTATCGAGCACCTTAAGCAGTTCATCAAACCAGAAATATGCGGCAGTAGTGACAGGGACAATGCATGAAATGGGTTGTAGAAGGTAACCCTGCTGAACAAACATCTTTTTAAGCAAACCTTCTAATTTTTTATCCATAGGATCTTTGAAAGCACAACTATCCTCTATGGGAATAGTGGTGCGTTTGTTTAAAGTAGAAACCGCTCCCTCGACCTTGGGGACTGACTGCCATAAGTCCTTTCTGGGGTCGACCATAGGAAACAATTTTTTAAATATGGGGGGAGGGACGAAAGGAATACCGGGCCTTTCCCATTCTTTATTAACAATGTCCGCCACCCGCTTGGGTATAGGAAAAGCTTCTGGGAGCCCCGGCACCTCTAGGAACTTGTCCATTTTACATAGTTTCTCTGGGATGACTAAATTTTCACAATCATCCAGAGTGGATAATACCTCCTTTAGCAAAATGCGGAGATGTTCCAATTTAAATTTAAATGTAATCACATCAGATTCAGCCTGCTGAGAAATGTTCCCTAAATCAGTAATTTCTCCCTCAGACAAAACCTCCCTGGCCCCCTCAGATTGGGTTAGGGGCCCTTCAGAGATATTAATATCAGCGTCGTCATGCTCTTCAGTAACTAAAACAGAGCAGCCACGCTTACGCTGACAAGGGTTCATTTTGGCTAAAATGTTTTTGACAGAATTATCCATTACAGCCGTTAATTGTTGCATAGTAAGGAGTATTGGCGCGCTAGATGTACTAGGGGCCTCCTGAGTGGGCAAGACTCGTGTAGACGAAGGAGGGAATGATGCAGTACCATGCTTACTCCCCTCACTTGAGGAATCATCTTGGGCATCATTGTCATTATCACATAAATCACATTTATTTAAATGAATAGGAATTCTGGCTTCCCCACATTCAGAACACAGTCTATCTGGTAGTTCAGACATGTTAAACAGGCATAAACTTGATCAGAAAGTACTGTCACTTTAAATTTTAAACTGAACACACTTTATTACTGCAATTGCGAAAAAACATGAAGGAATTGTTCAAAATTCACCAAATTTTCACCACAGCGTCTTAAAGCCTTGAAAATATTGCACACCAATTTTGGAAGCTTTAACCCTTAAAATAACGGAACCGGAGCCGTTTTAAGCTTTAAACCCCTTTACAGTCCCTGGTATCTGCTTTGCTGAGACCCAACCAAACCCAAAGGGGAATACGATACCAAATGACGCCTTCAGAAGTCTTTTATAAGTATCAGAGCTCCTCTCACATGCGACTGCATGCCATGCCTCTCAAAAACAAGTGCGCAACACCGGCGCGAAAATGAGACTCTGCCTATGCTTGGGGAAAGCCCCTAAAGAATAAGGTGTCTAAAACAGTGCCTGCCGATATTATTATATCAAAATACCCAGATAAAATGATTCCTCAGGGCTAAATATGTGTTAATAATCAATCGATTTAGCCCAGAAAAAGTCTACAGTTTAAATAAGCCCTTGTGAAGCCCTTATTTACAATCGTAATAAACATGGCTTACCGGATCCCATAGGGAAAATGACAGCTTCCAGCATTACATCGTCTTGTTAGAATGTGTCATACCTCAAGCAGCAAGAGACTGCAAACTGTTCCCCCAACTGAAGTTAAATGCTCTCAACAGTCCTGTGTGGAACAGCCATGGATTTTAGTTACGGTTGCTAAAATCATTTTCCTCATACAAACAGAATTCTTCATCTCTTTTCTGTTTCTGAGTAAATAGTACGTACCAGCACTATTTGAAAATAACAAACTCTTGATTGAATAATGAAAAACTACAGTTAAACACTAAAAAACTCTAAGCCATCTCCGTGGAGATGTTGCCTGTACAACGGCAAAGAGAATGACTGGGGTAGGCGGAGCCTAGGAGGGATCATGTGACCAGCTTTGCTGGGCTCTTTGCCATTTCCTGTTGGGGAAGAGAATATCCCACAAGTAAGGATGACGCCGTGGACCGGACACACCTATGTTGGAGAAATGGTAAATATAAGAGTATATCGTCGATCTGAAAAGGGAGGTAAGAGATGAATCTCTACGACCGATAACAGAGAACCTTATGAAATAGACCCCGTAGAAGGAGATCACTGCATTCAATAGGCAATACTCTCTTCACATCCCTCTGACATTCACTGCACGCTGAGAGGAAAACCGGGCTCCAACTTGCTGCGGAGCGCATATCAACGTAGAATCTAGCACAAACTTACTTCACCACCTCCCTTGGAGGCAAAGTTTGTAAAACTGATTTGTGGGTGTGGTGAGGGGTGTATTTATAGGCATTTTGAGGTTTGGGAAACTTTGCCCCTCCTGGTGGGAATGTATATCCCATACGTCACTAGCTCATGGACTCTTGTTAATTACATGAAAGAAATATAGGCAGATTGATAACTCCAAGGAATTGTCAATGCATACACTGCTTCCGCCAGAGGATCCCCGGAACTGAATAGGCCCCTGGGAAGTTCCTTGTTTAGATAAGATGCCATCAGATCTGTTTCTGGAAGCCCACACATCTGAACAATTTGAAAAAAAACACATCTATGTAAAGACCATTCTCCCGGATGTAAAGCTTGATTGACAGAGATAATCCGTTTCCCAATTATCTATACCTGGGAAATGGACCACAGAAATTAGACAGGAGCTGGATTTAGTCCAAGCAAGTATCCGATATACTTCTTTCACAGCCTAAGGACTGAGAGTCCCACCCTGATGATTGACATACGCCACAGTTGTGACATTGTCTGTCTGAAAAACAATAAACGTCTCTTTCTTCAAAAAGAAGCCAAAACTGAAGAACTCTGAAAAATGCACGGAGTTCCAAAATATCGATTGGCAATCTCGCCTCCTGAGATTTCCAAACCCCTTGTGCTGACAGAGATCCCCAGACAGCCTTCCAACCTAAAAGACTCGCATCTGTAGTGATCATGGTCCAGGTTGAATGAACCGAAGAGACCCGTAGAACTATATGATGGTGATCTAACCACCAAATCAAAGATAGTTGAACATTGGGATTCAAAGATATAAAAAGTAATAGCCTAGAATCCCTGCACCATTAATTCAGTATAAAAAAACTGGAAAGGTTTCTTATGAAAATGAGCAAAGGGAATCGAATCCAATGCTGCAGCCATAATACCAAAAACTTCCATGCATATAGCAACTGAAGGAAATAATAGAGACTGAAGGTTCCGACAAACGGAACCCAATAAAATTGTCACTTGTCTGCTAGAGACAGAGACATTGACACAATCTATCTGGAAACCTAAAAAAAGGTGACCCTTGTCTGAGGAATCAAAGAGCTTTTGATAAAAAGATCCTCTAACCATGTCTTGAAGAAACAAAAAAAGTTGAATCGTATGAGATTCCGCAGAACGAAAAGACTGAGCCAGTACCACGAGACCGTCCAAATAAGGAAACACTGAGAACCTTGAAAAGATTCTTAGAGCTGTCGCTAGACCAGAAGGAAAAGCAACAAATTGGTAACGCTTGTCAAAAAAAGAGAATCTCAGAAAATGAAAATAATCTGAATAAAAACAGAAAATGAAGATATGCATCTATTGTATCTATTGTGAACAAATGATGCCATTACTGACCAAAAAGGCAGAATAGACCATATAATCTCCATTCTAAAAGATGGTATACTTATATGACAATTCAAAAAGATTTTCTATCTTTGAAATAATGAATAGTTTTGAACAAAACCCCCAAATCCTGTTCCTAAAAAGGAACTGGTATAAATACCCCAGAAAACTCCAGGTCTGAGCAGCGCCTTGATCCCCAATGGGTGACCAGCAGTGCTTCACAAGTACCCAATACATATAGGACTGAAACACACTTCAGGAAAGTGTGAGCCTTACTGGAATAGCTGGAATATGTTAGAGAGAGAAAAAATACTTCTCACAGACGGTTTTACTCTGAATCCTATTCTGTATCCAAATCTAAGAAGTTTGGACCGAATTGAACCAAACAAATTTATTTAAGAAAGTCTTAACCTGCCCCTTACCAGCTAAGCTGGAATAAGAACTGCACCTAAATGCAAATTTGGGGAGCTGACTTTGAATTTTAAAATGGCTTAAATTGAATGAATAAAACTTCCAATTATAAACATGTTACTTGGGGAAGAATTTAGAATTCCGTTCCTTAGTAAGAAAAAAAGCTTAATATTTAGCCTTAGAACTCAATCTTGCAGCCCAGAGTAACAGTTGAAGAATTGAATCCAATTATGAACCAAATAATTGATTACCTTGGAAAAAAAGAATATGGAATTTAGAAATCAAATTAGCACTCCAAGATTGAAAACATAAAGTTCTTCTAGCTAAAATAGCTAAAGACATAGATTAAACCTCATTTGCGAAAATATCAAAAAAATGACGACACAAATGAAATTATTAGCATGTTGATCAATTTAACAATGCTAAACAAATCATAATCCGATACTCGTTGCACTAAAGTATCCAACCAGAAAGCTGAAGCAGTTGCAACATCAGCCAAATAAATTACAGGTCTAAGAAAAGTACCTGAAAATAATTTTCCTTAAATAAGATACAAGCTTCCCAAGGAAAAAAATAAATACTATCTGCTATAGGAATAGTAGTATGTTAGCAAGAGTAGAGATAGTCCCATAAACTTGGGGGATCTTGCTCAAAACATAAAACTAACTGCCAGCAAAGGATACAATTAAAAACCTTAAAGAAGGAATAAAAGAAATTCCCGGCCTATTCCATTCCCTAGTATCAAAAAACCTCTGAAGAAACCACAGAAGGTTAATAAGCAGAATTTAAATGTTAGCTAGTCTTAATCAAAAGAACTAGTTACTTAAATATCCAAAATAATCAACACCTTTTCAACAAAAAACTAATGTACTCTATTTAAAAATAAAAAAGTAGATTTGTTAGTGTCAATATCTGATGAAGACTATTCTAATTGAGAAAATACACCATCAGAGAAGGATAATTCAGTATGTTGTTGGTCATTTGAAACTTCATCAACTAAATAAGAAGTTTAAAAAGACCTAAAAAATTTATTAGAAGGCGGGATAGCAGACAAAGCCTTTATACTAGAATCAGAAAAATATTCTTATAAATTTCTAAATATATCTTGTACATAAGATGTAAAAAGAATAGCCATAGATAATGCATAAATACTAATGGACTCTGCATGTAAAAGTTTATCATAAAAACCTCTTACAAACCATAGCTAAATATAAACATTCATAACATAAAAATAAATGAACTTAGCTTTGGTAGAACTGATATCAGTTATCAGGAATCCCTCAGTATTTTCTGATACAGGAACAGCTTTTGAAATATCTTGCAATATGTAATAGAAAAAAACAACATATAAAGCAAAATTATCAAATTCCTTAAATGACAGTTTCAGGAATGGGAAAAAATGCAAAACAAACAAGCCTCTAGCAACCAGAAGTAACAAAAAAGTGAGACTGAAATAATGTGAAAAAATGGCGCAAAGTATGACGCCCACATTTTTTGGCGCCAAGAAGACGCCCACATTATTTGGCGCCAAGTATGACACCTATATTTTTTGGCGCCAAAAATAACGCCCACATTTTTTGGCGCAAAAAAAAACGTCTGTAACACACATGCGTCAAAAAATGACTCAACCATGTGTAAACTTCCGGCGTCAACTATGGCGCCGGAAATTACGAAATTTTGTGCCAAAAAAGTTTGCAGCAAGAATGACGCAATAAATTGAAGCATTTTCTGCCCCCGCAAGCCTAACAGCCCGCAAGGAAAAAAGTCAATTTGAAAATTTTGAAGGTAAGAAAAAATATTTATTCATATGCATTTCCCAAAATAATGAAACGGACAGTCTGAATGAAGGAATACTGATTAACCTGAATCATGGCAAATATAAGTTTAAAACATATATTTAGAACTTTACACATAAAGTGCCCAACCATAGCTTTGAGTGTCATAAATAGAAAAAAGATTTACTTACCCCAAGACACTCATCTACATATAGTAGATAGCCAAACCAGTACTGAAACGAGAATCAGTAGAGGTAATGGTATATAAGAGTATATCATCGATCTGAAAAGGGAGGTAGGAGAAGAAATCTCTACGACCGATAACAGAGAACCTATGAAATAGATCCCCTAGAGGAAGACCATTGTATTCAAATAGGCAATACTCACTTCACATCCCTCTGACATTCACTGCACTCTGAGAGGAAAACCGGGCTTCAGCCTGCTGCGAAGCGCATATCAACGTAGAATCTAGCACAAACTTACTTCACCACCTCCATGGGAGGCAAAGTTTGTAAAACTGAATTGTGGGTGTGGTGAGGGGTGTATTTATAGGCATTTTAAGGTTTGGGAAACTTTGCCCCTCCTGGTAGGAATGTATATCCCATATGTCACTAGCACATGGAGCAATAACAAAAAACGAGGAGAGGCACCGGGTAGTTTCACAAACAAAAACGTCCTTTATTAAGGTGATAAAAGACAACAGGAGACACTTCGGAAAAAGCTTTAAACCTCTGGGGCAAAGGTGGAGTGGCGGTACCCCACGTACCCTGATGCTGACATGTTTCGGCAAATGCCGTAATCGTAGCTAAAGGGTGTACGCTTAATTACTTATTTAAAGACACAGATCACCTGTGATAGGTTAAAAATTCATATGCTACGTGGGTGACACCCACCTCCACCTATACGTTAGCACATGGACTCTTGCTAATTACATGAGAGAAAGCTCCATTTCCATATGTAATGCTGAATCTCCACTATGGGAGTTTCTAACGTAATCAGGACCAGAACTTGCCAGACCCTGTAACTGCAGCAATACCCACTGCAGGTTGAAATAATGCGCCAGACTGAAGAAACATCATCCTAAGGTATCCCTCAAGTTTTCTGCCAAGAGGATCTCTAAAGGAGGTAATATCCTCAAGCGGGATAGTTGTGCCCTTGGCTAGCGTGTATATAGCACTATCAAACTGTTCAAAAATTATGCATGTTCAGCTGCAAAAGGAAATAACCTCTTAAATGCCGTTGAAGGGGCAAACTGAGTGCCTGGCCTCTCCCATTCCTTTGAGATAATTTTGAAGATAATTAGTGGTACAGGAAAAACACCCGGGGTCCTAGACCTGGGTCTCAATACTGATTCAAGTCTCTAGACCTGTTCGTCTTCAGGCGGCATCACCACGTGGACTCCAGGGGTAGATAGAACCCTCTCTTCAGCAGGAGCCTGAGCTGCTCCACCTTGAACCGAATCGTACCTTCTTCTAAATCCTCATCCAAATCCTCTCCAGAGTGGTCAGATGAAGGGAATTCACCTTCAGAGCTAACTAAGGGTTCGTCTTCAGAAGCTTGCCCATAACTGAGGGTCATGGCCTCCGCACATATAGGAGAACAATGTTTAGTTTTTCTTTTCCTTTTCGCTGACACTTGGCTAGCGTTCAGGGTTGCAGACACCGCCGCCTGTATACGGGCCATGAGATCAGCATAGGTCGAAGCCTGAGAAGCCACAGTAAGACCTGCTGGAGATAGGGCATGCAGGAGCTCATCCGCGGGTCGACCTCTTGGGCCTTCTGAATAAGATGTCAAGACAAAATTCAGGCAACTATTGCATAGTTGCGCCGGAGGAATAACAGTGATAATTTTGAAAAGCATACATTTACTATTGTCAATGGAATTAACGGCAGAAGATTCCTCCAGACTCTCAATTAAAAAAGGGTTGTCTATTATAGGTGCTGTGAAAAAAACTATTTATGAAAGAACTTACCTGATAAATCAATTTCTTTCTTAGTGGCAAGAGTCCATTAGCTAGTTACGTATAATAATAATTACGTTTTCATGAAAATTTAAAAAAACTCAAATCAAAGGCAGTAGAATTCTACCAAAGACTGCTTCAGAAGAAGCAAATATATCAAAATGGTAAAAATTTAGTAAATATATGCAAAGAAGACCAAGTTGCTGCTTTGCACATCTGATCAACTGAAGCTTCATTCATGAAAGCCCAAGAAGTTGCAACTGATCTAGTAGAATGAGCTGTAATTCTCTAAAGCGGAGACTGCCCCACCACCAAATAAGCTTTCTGAATCAAAAGTTTTAACCAAGATGCAAAAGAAATGGCAGAGGCTTTCTGACTTTTCCTGGAACCAGAGAAAAAAACAAATAGACTAGAAGTCTTTCTGAAATCCTTAGTAGCCTCAACATAGTATTTCAAAGCTCTTACCACATCCAAAGAATGTAAAGATCTTTCAAGAGAATTCTTAGGATTAGGACACAAGGAAGGAACAACAATTTCCCTAGTAATGTTGTTAGAATTCACAACTTTAGGCAAAGATGTAAACGAAGTCCGCAAAATAGCTTTATCTAATCAGATAAGGAGATTCACAAGAGAGAGACGACAACTCAGAAACTCTTCTAGCAGAAGAGATAGTCAAAAGAAATAACACTTTCCAGGAAAGTAATTTAATATCCACAGAATGCATAGGCTCAAAAGGAGTAACCTGCAAAATCCATAAAACTAAATTGAGACTCCAAGGAGAAGAAATAGACTTAAAAGATTTGATACGAACCAAAGCCTGAACAAAACAGTGAATATCAGGAAGTTTAGTAATCTTTCTATGAAAAAAAAGACTGAAAGAGCAGAGATTTGTCCCTTCAAAGTATTTGCAGACAAAGCCTTATCCAAACCATCCTGAAGAAACTGTAAAATCCTAGGAATTCTAAAAAAAATGCCAAGAGAATTTATTAGAGGAAAACCAAGAAATATAGGTTTTCCAAACCCGATAATAAATCTTCCTTGAAACAGATTTTCGAGTCTGTAACATAGTGCTAATCACGGAGTCAGAGAAACCTCTACGACTAAGAACGAAGTGTTTAATTTCCATACCTTCAAATTTAGAGATTTGAGATCCTAACGGAAAAACGGCCCTTGAGACAGAAGGTCTGGCATGAAAGGAAGTGGCCAAGGTTGGCAACTGGACATCCGGACAAGATCCACATACCAAAACCTGTGAAGCCATGCTGGTGCAATCAGAAACACATGAGATTGTTCCATTATGATCTTGGAGATCACCCTTGGAAGAAGAACGGAAAAAGAAGAGGAAGAAGAGGAAGAAGAGGCGGAAAAATGTAAGCAGGTTGGTAAAACCAAGGAACTGCTAAAGCATCCACCAACTCCGCCTGAGGATCCTTGTACCTGGAAAGGTATCTGGGAAATTTCTTGTTCAGACGAGAGGCCATCAGATCTTTTTCTGGAAGACCCCACATCTGCACAATCTGATAAAACACATCTGGATGGAGACACCACTCCCCTGGATGTAAAGTCTGACAACTGAGATAATCCGCTTCCCAATTGTCTACACCAGGTATATGAATCGCAGAAATTAGACAAGAGTTGAACTCCGCCCAAGAAAGTATCAGAGATACTTCTTTCATTGCTAAAGGGCTGCGAGTCCCTCCCTGATGATTGACATATGCCACAGTTGTGTAAAAGTTCTCTCTTTAATAGAGGCCAAGCCTGAAGAGCTCTGAATATAGCACAGAGTTCGAAAATATTGATTGGTAACCTCGCCTCTTGAGGATTCCAAACCCCTTGTGCTGTCAGAGACCCCCAGACAGCTCCCCAACCTGAAAGACTTGCATCCGTTGAGATCACAGTCCAGGAAGGACGAACAAAGGAGGCTCCTTCAACAATACGGTGATGGTCCACTCACCAAGACAGAGAGAGTTGAGTGTTGGGATTTAAGTACATCAGCTGTGATAGTATAATCTCTGCACCATTGATTCAGCATGCAAAGCTGCAGAGGTCTCATATGAAAACGAGCAATGGGGATCGCGACCCATGATGCAGTCATGAGACCTAAAACTTCCATGCACATAAAATTACAATAAATATACCGAATATCACAAAGAAAAAAATGTGAAATAAATGTGATAACAAAAATCATAAAAGGAAAACCAAATAAAGTTCTGAATCAAGGATATGTCTGTGTCCTCTGGATGAGTTTTTCAGCTTGTTAGCATTCCTCAGTGAGATCCCATAAAAAAGGAAACAGAAAATTGCAACATAGTGTGAATCTGTAACGGCACTTTGAGGAAATAGTTGTTTTGTAACAAATGACTACTCACATTTGTTGGAGCTTTCGACTAAGCTCAAGGATATGCGCACTCCCACTTTATACTGATGGGAAAACAGTACACTAGGCAAATCTTGGATACAAATTTATTTTAAAATATATAAAAGCGTCACATAAGCCTTGATAACACCACAATGTAAGGGTACAAAAGCAGATATGCTGTAACAAATGCTTCAAATCGCCAAACTTGCAAAGAGGTAAATGGATCAGCAGGAGTGTTACCAGCTGAAACCAAAACCTCTTTAGTAGCAAGACAATAGCGCTAAGCCCCCAGGTGTCCTGGCTAGTGTAGAGACGCGATAAAACTCAATATAGAACAGTTCAGTTCCGACGTACGTTTTGCTGGTATGCTTTGTCAAGGAATGTTAGTGCGCATGTCCAAAAGTCCTTTTAAACAATCCATTGATGAGTTTCTGCCAGGTTTGTGGTTACATCCTCCATTTTGGAAGTTGGCATTTAGGTAATTTGTCATTAAACAACTAGTATGTTTTTCAACTTCTTTCAGTTTTATACATTTTGTTGATATATGCATAGATGTTAAGATGGATAACCAGAATTGGGAAATTATGCATTATAATGTTATAGCATTATACATATATGCAAAACTTCAAAAAACATAATCACATTGTGCCTGCAATTAGTGTCTATACCAGAGCTTTCCAAACTTTTCATGTTGGTGACACACTTTTTAGACCTACATAATTTTGCGACACAGTAATTTAGTTGTACTAGCAAAAAGGAGGTTAAACTAACTTGTTTTAAGAGATATGGACACATACATAAATTATATAATAATGAAATGTATTTGCAAGTAACAGTATGTAAGTATGTGCAAGAATTAAAAAAAAGTTTAATAACACCAATAGCTACTTACTATTTAATGGGATGTATGAGGTTGATGGGATGAACACAATTTCTGAATATTTGGTGGAATATTAGATAAAGACACTCGCATTTCATCCTCAAGCATTTTTAAGCTTCCACTTCTATCCATATATCAAGAGCAGGAGCAGCAATGCACTACTGGGAGCTAGTTGCAAAAAACCCCCACTGACTTCAGCTCAGCGTTTAAGCTGCTGCCCTCAGAGCTTGGTGAGTCCGATTGACTACTGCCCGCGCTGCAAACACACTGCTGTCCCACTCACTGACTACACATGCAGTCACGAGCCAATTAAGGAGAATACACGTGCAGTCAGGAGCCAATGTGCCGCCAATGGGAATAGTTTCAGTTCCCACTGAGCTGTGCCAATAGGTTAAGATGATCTGTGTGTCCCTAGGTATCAATCACATGTCAATCATGTGATATGCGTAGCAGGCAGGCGGAAAGTCAGAAACCAAAAAAAAATTAAAAAAAAATTTGTGCTGAAGCAGGGACACACCTACACACTGCTGCCGACACACTAGTGTGTCCCGACACACAGTTTGGAAAGCACTGGTCTATACTGATGATATATGTAGGTATTTGTTTTTTTTAACCCCTTATTGTGAAGGTATTAGTTATGTATTAGGATGTTGAGGTTACTGTTTCTAACTATGTGTTTAATTTTACATTTGGGGTTCCATATATTGAAAATAAGTTCGTGAAACATTCTAAAACTACCTAGCACTGACAATACAATATAAGTGTGGACAAGGTAAAAAAATATAAAAATATAAATAATAAAAAAAATAAAAAAATGAAAAAAAAAAAAAATTATATTAAAAAAAAAAAAAATGAAAAAAAAACATATATATAATAAAAAAATAATAATAAATAAATAAATAAAAAAAAGACATATAGATTTTATAGCCTTCGTAGCTGTACTTATAAATAACTTTCACAAAAAGTGATGGATTTCAAAATCTTTATTAAGACCATTGGGTATGAAGCTATCCATAATATGGATCCACTTCATTTCCAATTGTCCCAATCTATTCTGTGTGTCTCCTCCCTTCCAATTCTGTTCTAATTTCCTAATGCCCAGAAATTCCAAATCCTTTACATTTCTATTGTGCTTTTTATCAAAGTGAGATGATACTGTATGATTAGCATAACCCTTTTCAATATTGTAAATATGCTCATTCATCCTAATTTTTAGAAGTCTAGAGGTACGCCCTATATAGATTAAATTGCATGAGCATCGTAACATGTAAATTACGTTTTTGCTATTGCAAGTAATAAATTGATCTATACTGTACTCCCTTTTGTTATCTCCAGAAAAAAATTTTTTAGAGAATTTTGGAGTTTTTTTCATAAATTTGCAAGCATTGCAGAATTGACACTTTCTAAAACCCATTTCAGATGGTAGCAACCAATTTTTTACTTTGTTGTTGTCTACTTCTTTAATACATTGGGATAGTTGAAACTTAAGATTAGGAACCTTTCTAAAAATTATGTTAGGTCCATCGCCTAAAAATTCATTTAATGCTGCATCTCTTGTGAGAATTCCCCAGTGTTTTTGTATAATGTTCCTAAGTTCTCCACTCTGAGTGCTATGTTGGAAGATAAGTCTATTTGCTAGTTTATCATCAGTGAATTTCTTATTTTTGATTTTATATTTTAATAAATCTGACCTGTCCATGTTGGTTACTTCTTCTATTTTTTCATCTAGAAAATTAGCTGGATAATTTTTCTCTAAAAAAACGTTTTTTTCGGATTTGAGATTGAACCTTATACATATCTTGTTCTTTACAATTACGTCTCAGTCGAACGAATTGACCTTTAGGGACATTTTTAAGCCAATGTTTTTGATGACAACTTTCGAGGCTTATGTAATTGTTTACGTCTATGCTTTTAAAAAAGTTTTTCGACTTCAACATTTCATTCTCAATGTATATTTCAAGGTCTAAAAATTCTACCTTGGTTTGACTATAATTCCAAGTTAGAGCTACTTTGAACTCATTTGTTTTCAAATATTCCATGAATTCAAGTAATTGGTTCTCACTTCCTGACCATATAAAGAAAAGGTCATCTATGTAGCGATGATAAGACACCAGATATTGCGCCCAGCTAGAGTTGTAAACATATTGATTTTCCTAATTGGCCATATATAAATTGGCATAGCTGGGCGCAAATCTGGTGCCCATCGCTGTGCCTCCTACTTGCAAATAATATTGGTGGTTGAACCAAAAGTAGTTGGTTTCTAGAATTATAGCTATGCTGTCTAATATAAACTCAAGTTGTTTTTTATCCAAAGAGTCATCTTTTTCTAGGATATTTTTTACTGATGCTATGCCAAGATTTTTGTCTATTATGGTATAAAGTGACGTGACATCACTAGTCACCAACCACCAATTTGGATTCCACTCGGGTTTTTCTAAATGGTTAAGGATACTTAAGGTATCTTTCAAATATGATTTTGTCTTTACGACATAAGTCTGTAAAAATTGGTCTATATATGCCGATAAGTTGCTTGTGAGGGAATTAACCCCTGACACTATGGGTCTACCCGGGGGGTTAGATGGATCCTTGTGTATTTTCGGCAGTATATAAAAAGTGGGAGTTTTTGGAAATTGGTTGTAGATATATTGATATTCTTTTTTATTCACAATGCCTGTTTTTAAGCCTTTTTCCAAGTGAAGTTCAAGTCTTTTTTTAAATTTTATTATTGGATTACTATCAAGTTCGATATATACCTCAGTGTTTTTAAGTTGTCTAAGACATTCCTCATTGTATTTAGTTTTATCCATGATAACTGTCCCTCCGCCCTTGTCCGCGGGCTTTATGACTATCTTATCATTCATTTTTAAATCTGCCAAGGCTGTTTGTTCTAGTTTAGTGAGATTGGAACCATAATTAATTTTCATATTTTTAATATCCCTATGTACTAGTTCTAAGAATGTCTCCATAGGTGCTGATTTGCACTGTGTGGGATTAAAGGAGGACTTTTTATGTACCTCTATATGTTTATATTTATTTATTTCTATAGAACTGTTACTGATTATGGGATTGTTAGTAAAAAACTTTTTTATGCATAGATTTCTAATAAACTTCTGAATTCCTATAAAGGCTTCAAATTTATTCATTCTGTAACTGGGAGCAAAATTTAGCCCTTTGTTTAAGACAGAGGTTTGGGCTTCTGATAGTGTGGTACTCGACAGATTGAAAATACCATTATCTTTTTTATTTATTTGGCAACAACCTAGAAATCCTTTTAAAAATCATAAAGAACAATATCCAAAAGAAACCACCACCCATAATAGATTTGGAGCTTTAGCAAGATATAATTCAGAAGAGGAGGAGGTTTTTATAGAGGCTGGAAAAAGAAAATACACAAGAACGGATTCAGATCTGTTCAACAAAAAACGCAAAAACATGGACAGAACGGATTACTAAGTAATAAACACAATAATAAACAAATAAATAAAAAAGATAACAGAATTTATGCTTACCTGATAAATTACTTTCTCCAACGGTGTGTCCGGTCCACGGCGTCATCCTTACTTGTGGGAATATCTCTTCCCCAACAGGAAATGGCAAAGAGTCCCAGCAAAGCTGGCCATATAGTCCCTCCTAGGCTCCGCCCACCCCAGTCATTCGACCGACGGACAGGAGGAAATATATATAGGAGAAACCATATGGTACCGTGGTGACTGTAGTTAGAGAAAATAATTCATAAGACCTGATTAAAAAACCAGGGCGGGCCGTGGACCGGACACACCGTTGGAGAAAGTAATTTATCAGGTAAGCATAAATTCTGTTTTCTCCAACATTGGTGTGTCCGGTCCACGGCGTCATCCTTACTTGTGGGAACCAATACCAAAGCTTTAGGACACGGATGAAGGGAGGGAGCAAATCAGGTTACCTAAACGGAAGGCACCACAGTTTGCAAAACCTTTCTCCCAAAAATAGCCTCCGAAGAAGCAAAAGTATCAAATTTGTAAAATTTGGCAAAAGTGTGCAGTGAAGACCAAGTCGCTGCCTTACATATCTGGTCAACAGAAGCCTCGTTCTTGAAGGCCCATGTGGAAGCCACAGCCCTAGTGGAGTGAGCTGTGATTCTTTCAGGAGGCTGCCGTCCGGCAGTCTCATAAGCCAATCGGATGATGCTTTTAAGCCAAAAGGAAAGAGAGGTAGAAGTCGCTTTTTGACCTCTCCTTTTACCAGAATAAACAACAAACAAGGAAGATGTTTGTCTGAAATCTTTTGTAGCCTCTAAATAGAATTTTAGAGCACGGACTACGTCCAAATTGTGTAACAAACTTTCCTTCTTTGAAACTGGATTCGGACATAAAGAAGGTACAACTATCTCCTGGTTAATATTTTTGTTAGAAACAACCTTAGGAAGAAAACCAGGCTTAGTACGCAGAACCACCTTATCTGCATGGAACACCAGATAGGGCGGAGAACACTGCAGAGCAGATAACTCTGAAACTCTTCTAGCAGAAGAAATTGCAACCAAAAACAAAACTTTCCAAGATAGTAACTTAATATCTATGGAATGTAAAGGTTCAAACGGAACCCCTTGAAGAACTGAAAGAACTAGATTTAGACTCCAGGGAGGAGTCAAAGGTCTGTAAACAGGCTTGATCCTAACCAGGGCCTGAACAAATGCTTGAACATCTGGCACAGCTGCCAGTCTTTTGTGTAGTTAGACAGATAAAGCAGAGATCTGTCCCTTTAGAGAACTTGCAGATAATCCTTTCTCCAAACCTTCTTGTAGAAAGGAGAGAATCTTAGGAATTTTTATCTTATTCCATAGGAATCCTTTGGATTCACACCAACAGATATATCTTTTCCATATTTTATGGTAAATCTTTCTAGTTACCGGTTTTCTGGCCTGAACCAGAGTATCTATCACAGAATCTGAAAACCCACGCTTCGATAGAATCAAGCGTTCAATCTCCAAGCCGTCAGCTGGAGGGAGACCAGATTTGGATGTTCGAATGGACCGTGAACAAGAAGGTCCTGTCTCAAAGGTAGCTTCCATGGTGGAACCGATGACATATTCACCAGGTCTGCATACCAAGTCCTGCGTGGCCACTCAGGAGCTATCAAGATCACCGAGGCCCTCTCCTGATTGATCCTGGCTACCAGCCTGGGAATGAGAGGAAACGGTGGAAATACATAAGCTAGGTTGAAGGTCCAAGGTGCTACTAGTGCATCTACTAGAGTCGCCTTGGGATCCCTGGATCTGGACCCGTAGCAAGGAACCTTGAAGTTCTGACGAGACGCCATCAGATCCATGTCTGGAATGCCCCATAATTGAGTTATTTGGACAAAGATCTCCGGATGGAGTTCCCACTCCCCCGGATGGAATGTCTGACGACTCCGAAAATCCGCCTCCCAGTTTTCCACACCTGGGATGTGGATCGCAGACAGGTGGCAGGAGTGATCCTCCGCCCATTGAATGATCTTGGTCACTTCTTTCATCGCCAGGGAACTCCTTGTTCCCCCCTGATGATTGATATACGCAACGGTCGTCATGTTGTCTGATTGGAACCTTATGAATCTGGCCTTTGCTAGTTGAGGCCAAGCCCTGAGAGCATTGAATATCGCTCTCAGTTCCAGAATGTTTATCGGGAGAAGAGACTCCTCCCGAGACCATAGACCCTGAGCTTTCAGGGATTCCCAGACCGCGCCCCAGCCCACTAGACTGGCGTCGGTCGTGACAATGACCCACTCTGGTCTGCGGAAGCTCATTCCCTGGGACAGATGGTCCAGGGTCAGCCACCAACGGAGTGAATCTCTGGTCTTCTGATCTACTTGAATCATTGGAGACAAGTCTGTATAGTCCCCATTCCACTGTTTGAGCATGCACAGTTGTAATGGTCTTAGATGAATTCGTGCAAAAGGAACTATGTCCATTGCTGCAACCATCAACCCTACTACGTCCATGCACTGCCCTATGGAAGGACGAGGAACAGAATGAAGAACTTGACAAGTGCTTAGAAGTTTTGACTTTCTGACCTCTGTCAGAAAAATCCTCATTTCTAAGGAATCTATTATTGTTCCCAAGAAGGGAACTCTTGTCGACGGAGACAGAGAACTTTTTCCTATGTTCACCTTCCATCCGTGTGATCTGAGAAAGGCCAGAACGATGTCTGTATGAGCCTTTGCCTTTGACAGGGACGACGCTTGTATTAGAATGTCGTCCAAGTAAGGTACTACTGCAATGCCCCTCGGTCTTAGAACCGCTAGAAGGGACCCTAGTACCTTTGTGAAAATCCTTGGAGCAGTGGCTAACCCGAATGGGAGGGCCACAAACTGGTAATGCTTGTCCAGAAAAGCGAACCTTAGGAACTGATGATGTTCTTTGTGGATAGGAATATGTAGGTACGCATCCTTTAGATCCACGGTAGTCATAAATTGACTTTCCTGGATAGTGGGTAGAATCGTTCGAATGGTTTCCATCTTGAACGATGGTACCCTGAGAAATTTGTTTAGGATCTTCAAATCCAAAATTGGTCTGAAAGTTCCCTCTTTTTTGGGAACTACGAACAGATTGGAATAAAACCCCTTTCCTTGTTCCTTTATTGGAACTGGGTGTATCACTCCCATCTTTAACAGGTCTTCTACACAATGTAAGAACGCCTGTCTCTTTATTTGGTTTGAGGATAAGTGAGACATGTGGAACCTTCCCCTTGGGGGTAGTTCCCTGAATTCCAGGAGATAACCCTGAGAAACAATTTCTAGCGCCCAGGGATCCTGAACATCTCTTGCCCAAGCCTGAGCAAAGAGAGAGAGTCTGCCCCCCACTAGATCCGGTCCCGGATCGGGGGCTACTCCTTCATGCTGTTTTGTTAGCAGCGGCAGGCTTCTTGGCCTGCTTACCCTTGTTCCAGCCTTGCATCGGTTTCCAGGCTGGTTTGGGTTGTGAGGCATTACCCTCTTGCTTAGAGGATGCAGAATTAGAGGCCGGTCCATTCCTGAAATTACGAAAGGAACGAAAATTAGACTTATTTTTGGCCTTGAAAGGCCTATCTTGTGGAAGGGCGTGGCCCTTTCCCCCAGTGATGTCTGAAATAATCTCTTTCAATTCTGGTCCAAATAGAGTTTTACCTTTGAAAGGGATGTTAAGCCATTTTGTCTTGGATGACACATCCGCTGACCAAGACTTTAGCCAAAGCGCTCTGCGTGCCACGATAGCAAACCCTGAATTTTTCGCCGCTAATCTAGCTAATTGCAAAGCGGCATCTAAAATAAAAGAGTTAGCCAACTTAAGTGCGTGAACTCTGTCCATAACCTCCTCATATGGAGTCTCTCTACTAAGCGAGTTTTCTAGTTCCTCGAACCAGAACCACGCTGCTGTAGTGACAGGAACAATGCACGAAATGGGTTGTAGAAGGTAACCTTGTTGTACAAAAATCTTTTTAAGCAAACCCTCCAATTTTTTATCCATAGGATCTTTGAAAGCACAACTATCTTCGATAGGAATAGTAGTGCGTTTGTTTAGAGTAGAAACTGCCCCCTCGACCTTAGGGACTGTCTGCCATAAGTCCTTTCTGGGGTCTACCATAGAAAATAATTTCTTAAATATAGGGGGGGAAACAAAAGGTATGCCGGGCTTTTCCCACTCCTTATTTACTATGTCCGCCACCCGCTTGGGTATAGGAAAAGTGTCGGGGTGCACAGGAACCTCTAGGAACTTGTCCATCTTGCATAATTTCTCTGGAATGACCAAGTTGTCACAATCATCCAGAGTAGATAACACCTCCTTAAGCATAGCGCGGAGATGTTCTAATTTAAATTTAAATGTCACAGGTTCAGCTTGTTGAGAAATTTTTCCTGAATCTGAAATTTCCCCATCTGACAAAACCTCCCTCATGGCCCCTTCAGATTGGTGTGAGGGTATGACAGAACAATTATCATCAGCGCCCTCCTGCTCTTCAGTGTTTAAAACAGAGCAATCGCGCTTTCTCTGATAAGTAGGCATTTTGGATAAAATATTTGCTATGGAGTTATCCATTACAGCCGTTAATTGTTGCATGGTAATAAGCACTGGCGCACTAGATGTACTAGGGGCCTCCTGTGTGGGCAAAACTGGTGTAGACACAGTAGGAGATGATGTAGTATCATGTTTACTCCCCTCATCTGAGGAATCATCTTGGGCAATTTCATTATCTGTGGCAGTACTGTCCTTACTTTGTTTGGACGCTATGGCACAATTATCACATACATTTAAATGGGGAGACACATTGGCTTTCATACATATAGAACATAGCTTATCCGAAGGCACAGACATGTTAAACAGGCTTAAACTTGTCAACAAAGCACAAAAAACGTTTTAAAACAAAACCGTTACTGTCTCTTTAAATTTTAAACAGAAAATACTTTATAACTGAATATGTGAAAAAGTATGAAGGAATTGTTCAAAAATTACCAAATTTTCACCACAGTGTCTTAAAGCATTAAGAGTATTGCACACAAAATTTCAGAGCTTTAACCCTTAAAATAACGGAACCGGAGCCGTTTACAAATTTAACCCCTATACAGTCCCAGCTATAGCCTTTGCTGAGACCCAACCAAGCCCAGAGGGGAATACGATACCAATTGACGCCTTCTAGAAGCTTTTCCAGCAAATTTCAGATCCTCACACATGCATCTGCATGCCCTGCTCTCAAAAAACAACTGCGCAGTAATGGCGCGAAAATGAGGCTCAGTCTACAAGTAGGAAGGCCCCCTGACTGGAAAAAGTGTCTAACATAGTGCCTGCCGTTTAATAAACGTTCCCCAAGTTTATAAATGCGAATTGTCAGCATAAATATGAATAAAATGCCCAAATAAAGCAATCGATTTAGCCCATAAAAATGTCTACCAGTTTTTTAGCCCATATTAAGCCCTTTATTCTGTTCGTTTGACTAAGAAAATGGCTTACCGGTCCCCATGAGGGGAAATGACAGCCTTCCAGCATTACATGGTCTTGTTAGAAATATGGCTAGTCATACCTTAAGCAGAAAAGTCTGCTAACTGTTTCCCCCAACTGAAGTTACTTCATCTCAACAGTCCTATGTGGAAACAGCAATCGATTTTAGTTACTGTCTGCTAAAATCATCTTCCTCTCACAAACAGAAATCTTCATCCTTTTCTGTTTCAGAGTAAATAGTACATACCAGCACTATTTTAAAATAACAAACACTTGATAGAAGAATAAAAACTACATTTAAACACCAAAAAACTCTTAACCATCTCCGTGGAGATGTTGCCTGTGCAACGGCAAAGAGAATGACTGGGGTGGGCGGAACCTAGGAGGGACTATATGGCCAGCTTTGCTGGGACTCTTTGCCATTTCCTGTTGGGGAAGAGATATTCCCACAAGTAAGGATGACGCCGTGGACCGGACACACCAATGTTGGAGAAAATGGTATTTTCAATCTGTCGAGTACCACACTATCAGAAGCCCAAACCTCTGTCTTAAACAAAGGGCTAAATTTTGCTCCCAGTTACAGAATGAATAAATTTGAAGCCTTTATAGGAATTCAGAAGTTTATTAGAAATCTATGCATAAAAAAGTTTTTTACTAACAATCCCATAATCAGTAACAGTTCTATAGAAATAAATAAATATAAACATATAGAGGTACATAAAAAGTCCTCCTTTAATCCCACACAGTGCAAATCAGCACCTATGGAGACATTCTAGTACATAGGGATATTAAAAATATGAAAATTAATTATGGTTCCAATCTCACTAAACTAGAACAAACAGCCTTGGCAGATTTAAAAATGAATGATAAGATAGTCATAAAGCCCGCGGACAAGGGCGGAGGGACAGTTATCATGGATAAAACAAAATACAATGAGGAATGTCTTAGACAACTTAAAAACACTGAGGTATATATCGAACTTGATAGTAATCCAATAATAAAATTTAAAAAAAGACTTGCACTTCACTTGGAAAAAGGCTTAAAAACAGGCATTGTGAATAAAAAAGAATATCAACATATCTACAACCAATTTCCAAAAACTCCCACTTTTTATATACTGCCGAAAATACACAAGGATCCATCTAACCCCCCGGGTAGACCCATAGTGTCAGGGGTTAATTCCCTCACAAGCAACTTATCAGCATATATAGACCAATTTTTACAGACTTATGTAGTAAAGACAAAATCATATTTGAAAGATACCTTAAGTATCCTTAACCATTTAGAAAAACTCGAGTGGAATCCAAATTGGTGGTTGGTGACTAGTGATGTCACGTCACTTTATACCATAATAGACAAAAATCTTGGCATAGCATCAGTAAAAAAACATCCTAGAAAAAGATGACTCTTTGGATAAAAAACAACTTGAGTTTATATTAGACAGCATAGCTATAATTCTAGAAACCAACTACTTTTGGTTCAACCACCAATATTATTTGCAAGTAGGAGGCACAGCGATGGGCACCAGATTTGCGCCCAGCTATGCCAATTTATATATGGCCAATTGGGAAAATCAATATATTTACAACTCTAGCTGAGCGCAATATCTGGTGTCTTATCATCGCTACATAGATGACCTTTTCTTTATATGGTCAGGAAGTGAGAACCAATTACCTGAATTCATGGAATATTTGAAAACAAATGAGTTCAAAGTAGCTCTAACTTGGAATTATAGTCAAACCAAGGTAGAATTTTTAGACCTTGAAATATACATTGAGAATTAAATGTTGAAGTCGAAAAACTTTTTTAAAAGCATAGACGTAAACAATTACATAAGCCTCGAAAGTTGTCATCAAAAACATTGGCTTAAAAATGTCCCTAAAGGTCAATTCTTTCGACTGAGACGTAATTGTAAAGAACAAGATATGTATAAGGTTCAATCTCAAATCCTAAAAAAACGTTTTTTAGAGAAAAATTATCCAGCTAATTTTCTAGATGAAAAAATAGAAGAAGTAACCAACATGGACAGGTCAGATTTATTAAAATATAAAATCAAAAATAAGAAATTCACTGATGATAAACTAGCAAATAGACTTATCTTCCAACATAGCACTCAGAGTGGAGAACTGGGGAATTCTCACAAGGGATGCAGCATTAAATGAATTTTTAGGCGATGGACCTAACATAATTTTTAGAAAGGTTCCCAATCTTAAGTTTCAACTATCCCAATGTATTAAAGAAGTAGACAACAACAAAGTAAAAAATTGGTTGCTACCATCTGAAATGGGTTTTAGAAAGTGTCAATTCTGCAATGCTTGCAAATTTATGAAAAAAACTCAAAAATTCTGTAAAAAACATTTTTCTGGAGATAACAAAAGGGAGTACAGTATAGATCAATTTATTACTTGCAATAACAAAAACGTAATTTACATGTTACGATGCTCATGCAATTTAATCTATATAGGGCGTACCTCTAGACTTCTAAAAATTAAAAAAGCACAATAGAAATGTAAAGGATTTGGAATTTCTGGGCATTAGGAAATTAGAACAGAATTGGAAGGGAGGAGACACACAGAATAGATTGGGACAATTGGAAATGAAGTGGATCCATATTATGGATAGCTTCATACCCAATGGTCTTAATAAAGATTTTGAAATCCATCACTTTTTGTGAAAGTTATTTATAAGTACAGCTACGAAGGCTATAAAATCTATATATGTCTTTTTTAATTTTTTTTTATTATTTATATATATATATATGGGGTTTTTTTATATTATTTTTAATTTTTATTTTATTTTTATATATAAAAAAAATTTTTTTAATTATTATATTTTTTTTTTTTTAATTTTTAAAAATTTTTTTATTTTTTTTTATTTTTTTTATTATTTATATTTTTATATTTTTTTTACCTTGTCCACACTTATATTGTATTGTCAGTGCTAGGTAGTTTTAGAATGTTTCACAAACTTATTTTCAATATATGGAACCCCAAATGTAAAATTAAACACATAGTTAGAAACAGTAACCTCAACATCCTAATACATAACTAATACCTTCACAATAAGGGGTTTAAAAAAACCAATACCTACATATATCATCAGTATAGACACTAATTGCAGGCACAATGTGATTATGTTTTTTGAAGTTTTGCATATATGTATAATGCTATAACATTATAATGCATAATTTCCCAATTCTGGTTATCCATCTTAACATCTATGCATATATCAACAAAATGTATAAAACTGAAAGAAGTTGAAAAACATACTAGTTGTTTAATGACAAATTACCTAAATGCCAACTTCCAAAATGGAGGATGTAACCACAAACCTGGCAGAAACTCATCAATGGATTGTTTAAAAGGACTCTTGGACATGCGCACTAACATTCCTTGACAAAGCATACCAGCGAAACGTACGTCGGAACTGAACTGTTCTATATTGAGTTTTATCGCGTCTCTACACTAGCCAGGACACCTGGGGGCTTAGCGCTATTGTCTTGCTACTAAAGAGGTTTTGGTTTCAGCTGGTAACACTCCTGCTGATCCATTTACCTCTTTGCAAGTTTGGCGATTTGAAGCATTTGTTACAGCATATCTGCTTTTGTACCCTTACATTGTGGTGTTATCAAGGCTTATGTGACGCTTTTATATATTTTAAAATACATTTGTATCCAAGATTTGCCTAGTGTACTGTTTTCCCATCAGTATAAAGTGGGAGTGCGCATATCCTTGAGCTTAGTCGAAAGCTCCAACAAATGTGAGTAGTCATTTGTTACAAAACAACTATTTCCTCAAAGTGCCGTTACAGATTCACACTATGTTGCAATTTTCTGTTTCCTTTTTTATGGGATCTCACTGAGGAATGCTAACAAGCTGAAAAACTCATCCAGAGGACACAGACATATCCTTGATTCAGAACTTTATTTGGATTCCATGCACATAGCCACTGAAGGGAATGATCAAGACTGAAGGTTTAGACAAGCTAAAACCAATTTCATTTGTCTCTTGTCTGTTAAAGACAGAGTCATGGACACTGAATCTATCTGGAAACATAAAAAGGTGACCCTTGCTTGAGGAATCAAGAAACTCTTGTAAATTGATCCTCCAACCATGCCTTTGAAGAAACAACACTACACTAGTTGGTTCGTGTGAGATTCTACTAAATAAAATGACTGTGCTAGTACCAAGATATCGTCCAAATAAGAAAACACCGCAATACCCTGCTCTCTGATTACAGATAGAAGGGCACCGAGAACCTTCTGGAAGATTCTTGGAGAAGTCGCTAGACCAAATGTAAGAACGACAAATTGGTAATGCTTGTCTAGAAAAGAGAATATCAGAAACTGATACTGGTCTGGATGAATTGAAATGTAAAGATATTGTAAGTCTATTGTGGACAAAAAATTACCTTGCTGAACAAAAGGCAGAATAGTCCTTATAGTCACCATCTTGAAAGTTGTGACTCTTACAAAATGATTCAAAAACTTCAGATCCAGAACTGAACTAAGAATTCTCTCTTTGGGACAATTAATAGATTTGAATAGAAATCCAAACCCTGTTCCTGGAGAGGAACTGGTAAAATCACCCCTGAAAGCTCTAGGTCTGAAACACATTTCTAAAAAGCATGAGCCTTCACAGAATTTGTTAAAAAAAGGAAATTTATGCTTACCTGATAAATTGATTTCTTCTACGATACAACAAGTCCACGGATTCATCCTTACTTGTGGGATATTATCCTCCTGCTAACAGGAAGTGGCAAAGAGCACCACAGCAGAGCTGTATATATAGCTCCTCCCTTCTCTCCACCCCCAGTCATTCGACCGAAGGTATAGGAAGAGAAAAGAAAAGCTAAAAAGGTGCAGAGGTGACTGAAGTTTTGAAAACAAAAATATAATCTGTCTGATATGACAGGGAGGGCCGTGGACTCGTCGTATCGTAGAAGAAATCAATTTATCAGGTAAGCATAAATTTTCTTTTCTTCTACTAGATACGAGTCCACGGATTCATCCTTACTTGTGGGATACAATACCAAAGCAACAGGACGCGGATGAACGGGAGGGACAAGACAGATACCTAAACGGAAGGCACCACTGCTTGAAGAACTTTTCTCCCACAAATAGCCTCAGAAGAAGCAAAAGTATCAAATTTGTAAAATTTGTAAAAGGTGAAGGGAGGACCAAGTCGCAGCCTTAAAAATCTGTTCAACAGAAGCATTGTTTTTAATAGCCCATGTGGAAGCCACCGCTCTAGTAGAATGAGCTGTAATTTTTTAAGGAGGCTGCTGTCCAGAAGTCTCGTTTGCCAAACGGATGATGCTTTTCCGGCAAAAAGAAAGAGAGGTAGCCATAGCTTTTTGACCCCTACGCTTTCCACAATAGACAATGAATAGGGAAGATGTTTGACGGAAATCCTTGGTCGCTTGTAAGTAAAGCTTCAAGGCACGAACCATGTCCAAGTTATGTAAGAGACGCTCCTTCTTAGAAGAAGGATTAGGACACAAATAAGGAACAACAATTTCCTGATTAATATTCTTATTTGAAACAACCTTAGGAAGGAATCCAGGTTTAGTACGCAAAACCACCTTATCAGAATGGAATATAATAAAAGGCGAGTCACATTGTAACTCAGAAAGCTCAGAAACTCTTTGAGCAGAAGAGATAGCAACTAAAAACAAAACTTTCCAAGATAAAAGCGTAATATCTATGGAATGCATGCATTAAAACGGAACCCATTGAAGAACATTGAGAACTAAATTCAAACTCCATGGCGGAGCAACAGGTTTAAATACAGGCTTGATTCTGATTAAAGCCTGACAAAAAGACTGAACGTCTGGGACATCCGCCAGACGCTTGTGTAGTAAAATTGACAAAGCAGAAATGTGTCCCTTTAAGGAACTAGCTGATAATCCCTTCTCCAATCCTTCTTGGAGAAAGGACAAAATCCTAGGAATCCTAACCCTACTCCATGAGTAGCCCTTGGATTTGCACCAATAAAGATATTTACGCCATATCTTATGGTAAATTTTCCTAGTGACAGGCTTGCGAGCCTGAATCAATATATCAATGACCGACTCAGAGAATCCCCACTTAGATAAAATCAAGCGTTCAATCTCCAGGCAGACAGAAGATCCTGTCTCAGTGGGAGTTTCCATGATGGCAGAGATGACATTTCCACTAGATCTGCATACCAAGTCCTGTGTGGCCACGCAGGCGCTATCAAGATTACCGAAGCCCTCTCCTGTTTGATTCTGGCAATCAGACGAGGTAGGAGAGGAAAAGGAGGAAACACATAAGCCAGGTTGAACGACCAAGGTACTGCTAGAGCATCTATCAGTACTGCTTGGGGATCCCTTGATCTGGACCCGTAACAAGGAAGTTTAGCATTCTGACGAGATGCCATCAGATCCAATTCCAGTGTGCCCCATTGACGGATCAACATCGCAAACACCTCCGGATGGAGCTCCCACTCCCCCGGATGAAAAGTCTGACTTAGAAAATCCGATTCTCAGTTCTCTACTCCTGGGATATAGATTGCTGATAGATGGCAAGAGTGAGTTCTCTGCCCATCTAATTATCTTGGAAACCTCTATCATAGCTAGAGAACTCTTTGTTCCCCCTTGATGATTGATATATGCTATAGTCGTGATATTGTCTGACTGGAATCTTATGAATTTGGCCAAAGCAAACTGAGGCCACGCTTGAAGCGCGTTGAATATTGCTCTCAATTCCAGAATATTGATTGGAAGTAGGGACTCCTCCTGAGTCCAAACACCCTGAGCCTTCAGGGAATTCCAGACTGCACCCCAGCCCAAGAGGCTGGCGTCCGTCGTCACTATGACCCATGATGGCCTGCGGAAGCACATTCCCTGGGACAGATGATCCTGTGACAACCACCAAAGAAGTGAGTCTCTGGTCTCTAGGTCCAGATTTATCTGAGGAGATAAATCCGCATAATCCCCATTCCACTGTCTGAGCATGCACAGCTGCAGTGGTCTGAGATGAAAGCGAGCAAACTGAACGATGTCCATTGCCGCTACCATTAATCCAATGACCTCCATACACTGCGCCACTGATGGCCGAGGAATGGATTGAAGTGCTCGGCAAGTAGTTAGAATCTTTGATTTTCTGACCTCCATCAGAAAATTTTTCATGTCTACCGAGTCTATCAGAGTTCCCAGGAATGGAACTCTTGTCAGTGGAACTAGTGAACTCTTTCTTATATTCACCTTCCACCCATGAGTCCTTAGAAAAGCCAACACGATGTCCGTGTGAGATTTGGCTAGATGGTAAGTTGACGCCTGAATCAAAATATCGTCCAGATAGGGCGCCACTACTATGCCCCGCGGCCTTAGAACCGCCAGAAGAGACCCTAGCACTTTTGTGAAAATTCTAGGAGCTGTGGCCAACCCGAAAGGGAGGGCCACAAACTGGTAGTGTTTGTCCAGGAAGGCGAACCTGAGAAACTGGTGATGATCTTTGTGGATATGAATGTGAAGATACGCATCCTTCAAGTCCACGGTGGTCATATATTGACCCTCCTGGATCATTGGTAAAATTGTTCGTATGGTCTCCATCTTTAACGATGGGACCCTGAGAAATTTGTTTAGATATTTGAGATCTAAAATCGGTCTGAAGGTTCCCTCTTTTTTGGGAACAACGAACAGATTTGAGTAAAACCCCTGCCCCTGTAATAGTTTTGGAACTGGACAAATTACACCCATGGTATAGAGGTCTTCTACACAGCGTAAGAATGCCTCTCTTTTTGTCTGGTCTACAGACAAACGTGAAAGATGAAATCTCCCTCTTGGGAGAAAATCCTTGAACTCTAGTCGATACCCCCTGGGTCACAATTTCTAATGCCCAGGGATCCTGAACGTCCCTTGCCCAAGCCTGAGCGAACAGAGAAAGTCTGCCCCTACTAGATCCGGTCCCGATCGGGGGCTGCCCCTTCATGCTGTTTTGGTAGCAGTAGCTGGCTTCTTGGCTTGTTTACTTTTATTCCATGTCTGGTTAGGTCTCCAGACTGACTTGGATTGTGCAAAATTCCCCTCCTGCTTTGTAGCGGAGGAGGAAGGAGAGGGTCCACCTTTAAAATTTCGAAAGGAACGAAAATTATTTTGTTTAGCCCTCATTTTAACAGTCTAGTCCTGAGGAAGGGCATGACCTTTACCTCCAGTAATATCGGAAATGATTTTGTTTAGGTCACGCCCGAATAGGGTCTTACCTTTAAAAGGAATAGCTAGAAGTTTAGATTTTGATGACACATCAGCAGACCAAGACTTAAGCCATAACGCTCTACGCGCTAAAATGGCAAAGCCTGCATTTTTTGCCGCAAATTTAGCCATTTGAAAAGAGGCATCGGTAATAAAAGAATTAGCTAGCTTGAGAGCCTTAATTCTATCCAAAATATCATCTAATGGGGTCTCAACCTTAAGAGACTCCTCTAGAGCCTCAAACCAAAAAGCTGCTGCAGTAGTTACTGGAACAATACACACTATAGGTTGTAGAAGAAAACCCTGATGAATAAACAATTTCTTTAAAAGACCCTCTAATTTTCTATCCATAGGATCTTGGAAAGCACAACTGTCCTCAATAGGTATAGTTGTACGCTTAGCCAGGGTAGAAATAGCTCCCTCCACCTTAGGGACCGTCTGCCAGGAATCCTAAATGGTATCAGATATGGGAAACATTTTCTTAAAAGTAGGAGGGGGAGAGAACGAAATGCCTGATCTATCCCATTCCTTAGTAACAATGTACGAAATCCTTCAAGGGACTGGAAAAAACATTAGTGTAAGTAGGGACCTCTAGATATTTATCCATTTTACACAATTTCTCTGGTGGTATTACAAAAGGGTCACAATCATCCAGAGTCGCTAAAACCTCCCGGAGTAACAGGCGGAGGTGTTCAAGCTTAAACTTAAAGGCCGTCACATCTGAGTCTGTTTGAGGGAACACATTTCCTAAGTCTTAAAGCTCTCCCTCAGACAGCAATTCCCTTACCCCCAAATCAGAACACTGTGAGGGTATATCGGAGATGGCCAATAAAGCATCAGAGGGCTCAGCATTTACTCTAATACCAGACCTACTGCGCTTACCCTGTAAACCTGGCAGTTTAGATAATACCTCTGTAAGGGTAGTAGACATAACTGCAGCCATATCTTGCAGGGTAAAAGAATTAGACGCACTAGAAGTACTTGGCGTCGCTTGAGTGGGCGTTAAAGGTTGTGACACTTGAGGAGAATTGGATGGCATAACCTTAACCTGATTCTCTTCAGACTGAGAATCATCCCTAGACATACTTTTATCCCCTAAAATATGTTCTTTGCAATGTAAGGCCCTTTCAGTACATGAGGGACACATTTTAAGTGGGGGTTCCACAATGGCTTCTAAACACATAGAGCATTGACTTTCCTCAATGTCAGACATGTTGAACAGGCTAGTAATAACCACAAAAAGTCTTGAAAACACTTTATTTAGTGAAAAAAACAACAATCTGAAAACGGTACTGCGCCTTTAAGAGTAAAAAGGAGTACAATTTTTCCAAAACAGCTTTAAAATGTAATAATTCTCACAATTTTAGCATATATGTGTCTGATCTTGCAACCTAAGATTGCACCACAAGTAAGGTATACTTAACCCTTTATGAGAAAAAACATAATTTATGCTTACCTGATAAATTTATTTCTCTTGTAGTGTATTCAGTCCACAGGTCATCCATTACTTATGGGATATATTCCCTTCCCAACAGGAAGTTGCAAGAGGATCACCCAAGCAGAGCTGCTATATAGCTCCTCCCCTCACATGTCATATCCAGTCATTCGACCGAAACAAGACGAGAAAGGAGAAACCATAGGGTGCAGTGGTGACTGGAGTATTAATTAAAATTTAGATCTGCATTAAAAAAGACAGGGCGGGCCGTGGACTGAATACACTACAAGAGAAATAAATTTATCAGGTAAGCATAAAACATAATTTATGTAAGAACTTACCTGATAAATTCATTTCTTTCATATTAGCAAGAGTCCATGAGCTAGTGACGTATGGGATATACATTCCTACCAGGAGGGGCAAAGTTTCCCAAACCTTAAAATGCCTATAAATACACCCCTGACCACACCCACAATTCAGTTTAACGAATAGCCAAGAAGTGGGGTGATAAGAAAAAAGTGCGAAAGCATATAAAATAAGGAATTGGAATAATTGTGCTTTATACAAAAAAATCATAACCACCACAAAAAAGGGCGGGCCTCATGGACTCTTGCTAATATGAAAGAAATGAATTTATCAGGTAAGTTCTTACATAAATTATGTTTTCTTTCATGTAATTAGCAAGAGTCCATGAGCTAGTGACGTATGGGATAATGATTACCCAAGATGTGGATCTTTCCACAAAAGAGTCACTAGAGAGGGAGGGATAAAATAAAGACAGCCAATTCCTGCTGAAAATAATCCACACCCAAAATAAAGTTTAATGAAAAACATAAGCAGAAGATTCAGACTGAAACCGCTGCCTGAAGTACTTTTCTACCAAAAACTGCTTCAGAAGAAGAAAATACCACAAAATGGTAGAATTTGGTAAAAGTATGCAAAGAGGACCAAGTTGCCGCTTTGCAAATCTGATCAACCGAAGCTTCATTCCTAAACGCCCAGGAAGTAGAAACTGACCTAGTAGAATGAGCTGTAATCCTATGAGGCGGAGTCTTACCCGACTCAACATAGGCAAGATGAATTAAAGATTTCAACCAAGATGCCAAAGAAATGGCAGAAGTTTTCTGGCCTTTCTAAAACCGGAAAAGATAACAAATAAACTAGAAGTCTTTCGGAAAGACTTAGTAGCTTCAACATAATATTTCAAAGCTCTAATAACATCCAAAGAATGCAACGATTTCTCCTTAGAATTCTTAGGATTAGGACATAATGAAGGAACCACAATGTCTCTACTAATGTTGTTGGAATTCACAACTTAGGTAAAAATTCAAAAGAAGTTCGCAACACCGCCTTATCCTGATGAAAAATCAGAAAAGGAGACTCACAAGAAAGAGCAGATAATTCAGAAACTCTTCTGGCAGAAGAGATGGCCAAAAGGAACAAAACTTTCCAAGAAAGTAATTTAATATCCAATGAATGCATAGGTTCAAATGGAGGAGCTTGAAGAGCCCCCAGAACCAAATTCAAACTCCAAGGAGGAGAAATTGACTTAATGACAGGCTTTATACGAACCAAAGCTTGTACAAAACAATGAATATCAGGAAGAATAGCAATCTTTCTGTGAAAAAGAACAGAAAGAGCAGAGATTTGACCTTTCAAGGAACTTGCGGACAAACCCTTATCTAAACCATCCTGAAGAAACTGTAATATTCTCGGTATTCTAAAAGAATGCCAAGAAAAAAGATGAGAAAGACACCAAGAAATATAAGTCTTCCAGACTCTATAATATATCTCTCTGGATACAGATTTACGAGCCTGTAACATAGTATTAATCACAGAGTCAGAGAAACCTCTTTGACCAAGAATCAAGCGTTCAATCTCCATACCTTTAAATTAAAGGATTTCAGATCCTGATGGAAAAAAGGACCTTGAGACAAAAAGTCTGGTCTTAACGGAAGAGTCCACGGTTGGCAAGAGGCCATCCGGACAAGATCCGCATACCAAAACCTGTGAGGCCATGCCGGAGCTACCAGCAGAACAAACGAGCATTCCTTCAGAATCTTGGAGATTACTCTTGGAAGAAGAACTAGAGGCGGAAAGATATAGGCAGGATGATACTTCCAAGGAAGTGATAATGCATCCACTGCCTCCGCCTGAGGATCCCGGGATCTGGACAGATACCTGGGAAGTTTCTTGTTTAGATGAGAAGCCATCAGATCTATTTCTGGAAGTTCCCACATTTGAACAATCTGAAGAAATACCTCTGGGTGAAGAGACCATTCGCCCGGATGCAACGTTTGGCGACTGAGATAATCCGCTTTCCAATTGTCCATACCTGGGATATGAACCGCAGAGATTAGACAGGAGCTGGATTCCGCCCAAACCAAAATTCAAGATACTTCTTTCATAGCCAGAGGACTGTGAGTCCCTCCTTGATGATTGATGTATGCCACAGTTGTGACATTGTCTATCTGAAAACAAATGAACAGCTCTCTCTTCAGAAGAGGCCAAGACTGAAGAGCTCTGAAAATTGCACGGAGTTCCAAAATATTGATCGGAAATCTCACCTCCTGAGATTCCCAAACCCCTTGTGCCGTCAGATACCCCCACACAGCTCCCCAACCTGTAAGACTTGCATCTGTTGAGATTATAGTCCAGGTCGGAAGAACAAAGAAGCCCCCTGAACTAAACAATGGTGATCTGTCCACCATGTCAGAGAGTGTCGTAAAATCGGTTTAAAGATATTAATTGAGATATCTTTGAGTAATCCCTGCACCATTGGTTCAGCATACAGAGCTGAAGAGGTCGCATGTGAAAACGAGCAAAGGAGATCGCATCTGATGCGGCAGTCCTAAGACCCAACATTTCCATGCATAAGGCTACCAAAGGGAATGATTGTGACTGAAGGTTTTGACAAGCTGATATCAATGTTAAACTTCTCTTGTCTGACAAGGACAGAGTCATAGACACTGAATTTATCTAGAAACCTAAAAAGGTTACCCTTGTCTGAGGAATCAATGATCAAATTGATCCTCCAACCATGAACTTGAAGAAACAACACAAGTCGATTCGTATGAGATTCTTCGAAAATGAGAAGACTGAGCAAGTACCAAGATATCGTCCAAATAAGGAAATACCAAAACCCTATTCTCTGATTACAGAAAGAAGGGCACCGAGAACCTTTGAAAAAAATTCTTGGAACTGAGGCTAGGCCAAACGGTAGAGCCACAAAACTGGTAATGCTTGTCTAAAAAGAGAATCTCAGACACTAAAAGTGATCTGGATGAATCGGAATATGCAGATACACATCCTGTAAATCTATTGTAGACATATAATGCCCTTGCTAAACAAAAGGCAGGATAGTCCTACAGTAACCATCTTGAATGTTGGTATCCTAACATAACGATTCAATAATGATAGATCCGGAACTGGTCTGAAGGAATTGACCTTCTTTGGTACAATGAAGAGATAAAATAAAACCCCAGCCCCTGTTCCAGAACTGGAACTGGCATAAATACTCCAGCCAACTCTAGATCTGAAACACATTTCAGAAATGCTGAGCCTTTGCTGTGTTAACTGGGACACGGGAAAGAAAAGAATCTCTTAGCAGGAGGCCTTAACTTGAAGCCAATTCTGTACCTTTCTGAAACAATGTTTCTGAAACCAGAGATTAAGAACGGAATTGATCCAAATTTCTTTGAAGAAAACGTAATCTGCCCCATACCAGCTGAGCTGGAATAAGGGCCGCACATTCATAGGTACTTAGGAGCTGACTATAGGTTTCTATAAAGCTTGGATATATTCCAAACTGGAAATAGTTTCCAAACTGATACCGCTCCTGAGGATGAAGGATCAGGCTTTTGTTCCTTGTTGTGAGGAAAGGAACAAAAATGATTATTTACCCTGGAAAGAAAGGGAAAGCAAAGTTGACTTAGAAGACATGTCAGCATTCCAAGTTTAATCCATAAAGCTTTTCTAGCTAAAATAGCTAGAGACATATACTTGACATCAACTCTAATGATATCAAAAGATGGTATCACCAATAAAATTATTAGCATGTTATAGAATAATAATAATGCTATAAAATTATGATCTGTTACTTGTTGCGCTAAAGCTTCTAACCAAAAAGTTGAAGCTGCAGCAACATCCGCTAAAAATATAGCAGGTCTAAGAAGATTACCTGAACATAAGTAAGCTTTTCTTAGAAAGGATTCAATTTTCCTATCTAAAGGATCCTTAAATGAAGTACTATCTGCCATAGGAATAGTAGTACATTAGCAGGAGTAGAGACAGCCCCATAACCTTAGGGATTTTTGTCCCAAAAAACTCTAATCTGTCAGATGGCACAGGATATAATTTGCTTAAACGTCTAGAAGGAGTAAATAAATTACCCAAATTATTCCATTCCCTGGAAATTACTTCAGAAATAGCATCAGGGAGATAAAACACTTCTGGAATAACTACAGGAGATTTAAAAACCTTATTTAAACGTTTACATTTAGTATCAAGAGGACCAGAATCCTCTATTTCTAATGCAAATAACACTTCTTTAAGTAAAGAACGAATAAATTCCATCTTGAACAAATACAAAGATTTATCAGCATCAACCTCTGAGACAGAAACCTCTGAACCAGAAGAACCATTATCAGTATCAGAATGATGATGTTCATTTAAAAATTCATCTGAAAAAAGAGAAGTTTTAAAAGACTTTTATGTATACTAGAAGGAGAAATAACAGACATAGCCTTCTTAATGGATTTAAAAAATAAAATCTCTTATGTTATCAGGAACACTCTGAAAATTAGATGTTGACGGAACAGCAACAGGTAAAGTAACAGTACTAAAGGAAATCTTATCTGCATTAATAAGTTGACATGACATGCAATACAAATAACAGCTGGAGAAACAGATACCAAAAGTTTATAGCAGATACACTTAGCTTGGTAGCTCCAGCACTGTGCAGTGATTTTCCTGAAGTATCTTCTGACTCAGTTGCAACGTGGAACATCTTGCAATATGTAAAAGAAAAAAACAACATATAAAGCAAAATTGATCAAATTCCTTAAATGACAGTTTCAGGAATGGGAAAAAAATGCCAGTGAACAAGCTTCTAGCAACCAGAAGCAATAAATAATGAGACTTAAATAATGTGGAGACAAAAATGACGCCCATATTTTTTAGCGCCAAAAAAGACGCCCACAGTATTTGGCGCCTAAATGCTTTTGGCGCCAAAAATGACGCCACATCCGGAACGCCGACATTTTTGACACAAAAAAAACGTCAAAAAAATGATGCAACTTCCGGCGACACGTATGACGCCGGAAACAGAAAAAAATTTTTGCGCCAAAAAAGTCTGCGCCAAGAAAGACGCAATAAAATGAAGCATTTTCTGCCCCCGCGAGCCCACAGGGAAAAAGTCAAATTTTTTAAGGTAAGAAAAAATGATTGAAACAAATGCATTTATCCCAAATATGAAACTGACTGTCTGAAAAATAAGGAATGTTGAACATTCTGAGTCAAGGCAAATAAATGTTTGAATACATATATTTAGAACTTTATAAATAAAGTGCCCAACCATAGCTTAGAGTGTCACAGAAAATAAGATTTACTTACCCCAGGACACTCATCTACATGTTTGTAGAAAGCCAAACCAGTACTGAAACGAGAATCAGCAGAGGTAATGGTATATATAAGAGTATATCGTCGATCTGAAAAGGGAGGTAAGAGATGAATCTCTACGACCGATAACAGAGAACCTATGAAATAGACCCCGTAGAAGGAGATCACTGCATTCAAATAGGCAATACTCTCCTCACATCCCTCTGACATTCACTGCACGCTGAGAGGAAAACCGGGCTCCAACTTGCTGCGGAGCGCATATCAACGTAGAATCTAGCACAAACTTACTTCACCACCTCCATCGGAGGCAAAGTTTGTAAAACTGAATTGTGGGTGTGGTCAGGGGTGTATTTATAGGCATTTTAAGGTTTGGGAAACTTTGCCCCTCCTGGTAGGAATGTATATCCCATACGTCACTAGCTCATGGACTCTTGCTAATTACATGAAAGAAATTATGTTTTCTCTTGTTAAGTGTATTCAGTCCACGGGTCATCCATTACTTATGGGATACCAATACCAAAGCTAAGTACACGGATGATGGGAGGGACAAGGCAGGAACTTAAACGGAAGGAACCACTGCCTGTAGAACCTTTCTCCCAAAAACAGCCTCCGAAGAAGCAAAAGTGTCAAATTTGTAAAATTTTGAAAAAGTGTGACGCGAAGACCAAGTCGCAGCCTTGCAAATCTGTTCAACAGAGGCCTCATTTTTAAAGGCCCAGGTGGAAGCCACAGCTCTAGTGGAATGAGCTGTAATTCTTTCAGGGGGCTGCTGTCCAGCAGTCTCATAGGCTAAACGTATTATGCTAAGAAGCCAAAAGGAGAGAGAGGTTGCCGAAGCTTTTTGACCTCTCCTCTGCCCAGAGTAAACGACAAACAGGGAAGAAGTTTGACGAAAGTCTTTAGTTGCCTGTAAATAGAATTTCAGGGCACGGACTACGTCCAGATTATGCAAAAGTCGTTCCTTCTTTAAAGAAGGATTAGGACATAATGACGGAACAACAATCTCCTGATTGATATTCCTGTTAGAGACTACCTTAGGTAAAAAACATAATTTATGTAAGAACTTACCTGATAAATTCATTTCTTTCATATTAACAAGAGTCCATGAGCTAGTGACGTATGGGATATACATTCCTACCAGGAGGGGCAAAGTTTCCCAAACCTTAAAATGCCTATAAATACACCCCTCACCACACCCACAAATCAGTTTAACGAATAGCCAAGAAGTGGGGTGATAAGAAAAAAAGTGCGAAGCATATAAAATAAGGAATTGGAATAATTGTGCTTTATACAAAAAAATCATAACCACCACAAAAAAGGGTGGGCCTCATGGACTCTTGTTAATATGAAAGAAATGAATTTATCAGGTAAGTTCTTACATAAATTATGTTTTCTTTCATGTAATTAACAAGAGTCCATGAGCTAGTGACGTATGGGATAATGACTACCCAAGATGTGGATCTTTCCACACAAGAGTCACTAGAGAGGGAGGGATAAAATAAAGACAGCCAATTCCTGCTGAAAATAATCCACACCCAAAATAAAGTTTAACAAAAAACATAAGCAGAAGATTCAAACTGAAACCGCTGCCTGAAGAACTTTTCTACCAAAAACTGCTTCAGAAGAAGAAAATACATCAAAATGGTAGAATTTAGTAAAAGTATGCAAAGAGGACCAAGTTGCTGCTTTGCAGATCTGGTCAACCGAAGCTTCATTCCTAAACGCCCAGGAAGTAGATACTGACCTAGTAGAATGAGCTGTAATTCTTTGAGGCGGAATTTTACCCGACTCAACATAGGCAAGATGAATTAAAGATTTCAACCAAGATGCCAAAGAAATGGCAGAAGCTTTCTGGCCTTTCCTAGAACCGGAAAAGATAACAAATAGACTAGAAGTCTTACGGAAAGATTTCGTAGCTTCAACATAATATTTCAAAGCTCTAACAACATCCAAAGAATGCAATGATTTCTCCTTAGAATTCTTAGGATTAGGACATAATGAAGGAACCACAATTTCTCTACTAATGTTGTTGGAATTCACAACTTTAGGTAAAAATTCAAAAGAAGTTCGCAACACCGCCTTATCCTGATGAAAAATCAGAAAAGGAGACTCACACGAAAGAGCAGATAATTCAGAAACTCTTCTAGCAGAAGAGATGGCCAAAAGGAACAAAACTTTCCAAGAAAGTAATTTAATGTCCAATGAATGCATAGGTTCAAACGGAGGAGCTTGAAGAGCTCCCAGAACCAAATTCAAACTCCAAGGAGGAGAAATTGACTTAATGACAGGTTTTATACGAACCAAAGCTTGTACAAAACAATGAATATCAGGAAGAATAGCAATCTTTCTGTGAAAAAGAACAGAAAGAGCGGAGATTTGTCCTTTCAAAGAACTTGCGGACAAACCCTTATCTAAACCATCCTGAAGAAACTGTAAAATTCTCGGTATTCTAAAAGAATGCCAAGAAAAATGATGAGAAAGACACCAAGAAATATAAGTCTTCCAGACTCTATAATATATCTCTCGAGATACAGATTTACGAGCCTGTAACATAGTATTAATCACGGAGTCAGAGAAACCTCTATGACCAAGAATCAAGCGTTCAATCTCCATACCTTTAAATTTAAGGATTTCAGATCCGGATGGAAAAAAGGACCTTGTGACAGAAGGTCTGGTCTTAACGGAAGAGTCCATGGCTGGCAAGATGCCATCCGGACAAGATCCGCATACCAAAACCTGTGAGGCCATGCCGGAGCTATTAGCAGAACAAACGAGCATTCCCTCAGAATCTTGGAGATTACTCTTGGAAGAAGAACTAGAGGCGGAAAGATATAGGCAGGATGATACTTCCAAGGAAGTGATAATGCATCCACTGCCTCCGCCTGAGGATCCCGGGATCTGGACAGATACCTGGGAAGTTTCTTGTTTAGATGAGAGGCCATCAGATCTATCTCTGGGAGCCCCCACAATTGAACAATCTGAAGAAATACCTCTGGGTGAAGAGACCATTCGCCCGGATGCAACGTTTGGCGACTGAGATAATCCGCTTCCCAATTGTCTACACCTGGGATATGAACCGCAGAGATTAGACAGGAGCTGGATTCCGCCCAAACCAAAATTCGAGATACTTCTTTCATAGCCAGAGGACTGTGAGTCCCTCCTTGATGATTGATGTATGCCACAGTTGTGACATTGTCTGTCTGAAAACAAATGAACGATTCTCTCTTCAGAAGAGGCCAAAACTGAAGAGCTCTGAAAACTGCACGGAGTTCCAAGATATTGATCGGTAATCTCACCTCCTGAGATTCCCAAACTCCTTGTGCCGTCAGAGATCCCCACACAGCTCCCCAACCTGTGAGACTTGCATCTGTTGAAATTACAGTCCAGGTCGGAAGAACAAAAGAAGCCCCCTGAATTAAACGATGGTGATCTGTCCACCACGTTAGAGAGTGCCGAACAATCGGTTTTAAAGATATTAATTGATATATCTTCGTGTAATCCCTGCACCATTGGTTCAGCATACAGAGCTGAAGAGGTCGCATGTGAAAACGAGCAAAGGGGATCGCGTCCGATGCAGCAGTCATAAGACCTAGAATTTCCATGCATAAGGCTACCGAAGGGAATGATTGAGACTGAAGGTTTCGACAGGCTGTAATCAATTTTAGACGTCTCTTGTCTGTTAAAGACAAAGTCATGGACACTGAATCTATCTGGAAACCCAGAAAGGTTACCCTTGTTTGAGGAATCAAAGAACTTTTTGGTAAATTGATCCTCCAACCATGATCTTGAAGAAACAACACAAGTCGATTCGTATGAGACTCTGCTATATGTAAAGACGGAGCAAGTACCAAGATATCGTCCAAATAAGGAAATACCACAATACCCTGTTCTCTGATTACAGACAGAAGGGCACCGAGAATCTTTGTGAAAATTCTTGGAGCTGTAGCAAGGCCAAACGGTAGAGCCACAAATTGGTAATGCTTGTCTAGAAAAGAGAATCTCAGGAACTGATAATGATCTGGATGAATTGGAATATGCAGATATGCATCCTGTAAATCTATTGTGGACATATAATTCCCTTGCTGAACAAAAGGCAATATAGTCCTTACAGTTACCATCTTGAACGTTGGTATCCTTACATAACGATTCAATAATTTTAGATCCAGAACTGGTCTGAAGGAATTC